>NC_133110.1:31604182-31799185 GCF_022965805.1 Primulina eburnea
AACTAAACTGAAAATTAGTTCAACAGAAGTATTACAAGACAAAATCCAACTGAGCTCAACTGATATCAAAGTATACCGAACTGATAGCTGAAGACCAGCTGGACAAAAATATAGTTGATTACATGAGCATGAAGAATCAGTCAGACTACTCAGAGTTACAAAGTTGAATTATTAAATAAATTTTTTTGTACCAACAGTATCTGATTTGTCAGAAATTCGCGAGCACCACTTACAACGTACGATTGTCAGAAAGTATAGTGAAGTGGAAAAAGACGATATTAACGATTACCTTATTTGGAAATGATATAATATTTAATTTTAATGACCGTTTGATGCGAACACGGGTGGTCAACCACCATGGACCAAGCCGTCTCAGACACGGACCCCGTGTCGACATCCGTGTACGGGTCCGTGTACACTCGGGCAATCATATTCACCTGGAAACAAGGGGCACGGACTCCGTGTCCACTTCCGTGTACGAGTCCGTGTACACTCGGTCTTCACAAATGCCATAGGACACGGACCCTGTGTACTGGTCCGTGCTCAGGTCCGTGTAGACACTGGAATTCTTCATCCTCGGCTGTAAAGGGCACGGACCCCGTGTGCAGGTCCGTGGAGTCTCGGCCGTCTCCAACAATGCTTGAATGATGTTTCTTTGGCCTCCCAACGTACTCCCATGCATCACGACTCCTTCATGCTTGCTCATGACTCCCTGTAGTGCATCCTTGAACTTCTTTAGGCGTCCCCTCGTGACTGGTCCCTCCGGCAACTGCAAAGGAACCCATGCCTTCCTTGGAGCTTGACCACCCGTGTTCGCATCATCCTTTCCTTCTTGAAAAGGATTTTTCTTCAAATCTTGCTCATCACCTACATCAAACAACGACAAGTCACTAACATTAAAAGTAGAACTCACGTTATACTCACCTCGTAAATCGAGTCTGTAGGCATTGTCATTAATCCTTTCAAGGACTTGAAATGGTCCATCACCCCTAGGTAATAGCTTTAAACGTCTCTTCTCGTAGAACCTTTCCTTCCTCAAGTGTAGCCACACCCAATCTCCCTTCTCAAATATCACCTTCTTCTTCCCTTTGTTGGCTTGCTTGTCATATTGCTCATTTCTCTTCTCAATGTTGGCCTTGACCTTTTCATGCAAGTTCCTAACAAATTCAGCTTTCTTTTTCCCATCCATGTTTAACCTTTCACTCACAGGTAAAGACATCAAATCCAACGGAGTCAAAGGATTAAAACCATAGACAATTTCAAACGGCGAATAATTGGTAGTAGAATGCACGCATAGATTGTAAGCAAACTCAACAAATGGAAAACAATTCTCCCAATTCTTTAAGTTCTTTTTAAGAATAGCACGCAAAAGTGTTCCTAACGTTCTATTAACAACTTCAGTTTATCCATCCGTTTGAGGATGACAAGTAGTAGAGAAAAACAATTTAGTGCCAAGTTTAGCCCATAAAGTTTTCCAAAAGTAACTCAAAAACTTAACATCACGGTCAGACACAATAGTCCTAGGCATGCCATGCAACCTAACAACTTCTCTAAAGAACAAATCCGCAATGTTATCTCGGTTGTTAGATTTTAGAATTGACTGTTTTCACGAAACTAAAATGCTGTCTTTAATTAATATGGAACACTACCGTGCCCAGTTAATTATTGATAAGTTTTGACTGGATGCTGGGTTTGGTCAATTAAATTAGGAAAACACAAGGATTTTAGCGGCTATCCCTATAATTCTAAGGTTAATTGTTTGGAATAACATGAATAACTGATTGGTTAACCGATGAACAATGAGATAATTAAACAGTGGAATCCCCTTGAATCAATATTTTTCTCGTATTAAATTCTTCAATTTATTCTCGTCGATTAATTTTCAATTCTAGATTCAGTATTTTTCTTGCTTGGTAATTTTAGCTTTGGTTATTTTATTTTGTAATTATCAAAACAAATCCTCCTTTTTATTTTTATTATCAAAAGAAATAAATCTACCGTTCCCTGTGAATTCGACCATACTCACCATAACGCTCGTTTTTATTTAAAAGGGTAGGAATAAATTTGGTGGTCAACGACAGCACACCAAATTTTGGATCTCCCGCACCTAAACGATGTTTGTCCTCAAGCATAAAATAGGTCAACTCATTATCTCAATTTTTCGTCCTCTTTCTGCTTCCTCTACTTATCCAAAACATTTTTCATGCAACAAGACATTTTAATTTCAGAGCATATCACAAAATAACATCATGAACAATCACTCCAATCAAAATGTGTAGAAATTAAAATGCATGGGATTTAACAACTCCTCACAAGATTCGCTTATTCCGCTCATTGGTGTCTAGGATATATGTCAAAAAACTCTCATGTCAAATGCATTGAAATTTTTTTTACCATAGGATTGCAAATATATCACATCCTTCCACAAAATGAATGAATTAAAATACACAAACAAAAAGGGCTATAAATGGGTTGTAATATGGCTAGGGGTAAAGTATGATAAAAGAAAACAATGAGCTATGGAATTGGAGAAATCATATGCACTTTTAACAAAAACAATTGCATCCAAATAATATCATCTTCAACCTCATTAAAACATCAAGAGCATTTTTTTTTTGTTCTTTTCTTTCGCACTTTGTCTACTTCTCTTCTTTTTTCCATTTTTTTTGCTTTTTTGTTTTGTTTTGTTTTTTTTATTTTTTTTATTTTTTGTAGACGGTGACTATAAGGATTTGAGATTGACTAAATCCCAACAATTCACATTATTTTGGATTGATTGATGCTATTTGTGAAAAGTTTACATGATTCTCCAATTCAAGGTTCAAAAAGAGAATAACCAACAAAAAAGATTTATCACGCTTGTAATGTGGTTATTTTTATTCAAAGAAAAAGGCTGAGGCTCAAACTTGGTTAACTACGAGTCTATGAATCAGGGTAGGCTCCACGAATGGCTCAAATGATGCGAAAGAAAATGGTTTTAACCTAATGCCCTTATCATTTTGTCTATGCACCTAATCCACCAGAAAGTGTTGACAAAGACATGTATAACAATGCAAATTCTAGAAAAATTAACGATGCAATGACAACACACAAGCAAAAAAACGGAGCATGATATCATGATTGCTCATAGGCTCAAAGCTCACAAAAAAAAAATTTTATAGCAATTGTGTTAAATCCCACATACTTGTTCTCTCTAACTATCATCAAGAGCAACTTATTCATAATGCAAACGTGAGAATGCAAAAACATCTGCACACAAAGAAAACATCATCATTTTTTTTATTTTCCGCATCGGAGGCAATCAGGATTCAGAAGAAAGAGATAGCAAATGAACTAGGTGCTTGGAACGAACAACGTCACTATTTTTTTAAAAAAAATTTTTAAACCCAAAATGCAGAAAAATTAAATCAAAATAGTAAAGATCAAATAAAATAAAAAATAAAAAATAAAAAATCCCACAGTCAAGTCAAACTTCTCACAATCAAATCAAAACTCTCACACCGAAACTTGACATTGTCTTCAATGACAAAAAATAGATTCTCAACTAAAACGATAAAATAGTAGGAAAAGTTAGAGAACTCCCCTGAAAAATGTTGAGCATCGTAAAGAAACCTCATCTACTGCTGCGGTGGGAGAAACGGTGGTTCGATGATAGAAGCTGCTGAGAGAAGATGAAAAAAATGTAGGTTAATATATATATATATATATATATATATATATATATATATATATATATATATATATATATATATATATATATATATATATATATAAAAAGATGAAAAAAAGATATGTTCCCAGCAGTAGAGGTATTTCAACAAGGCGTGGTCACGCCTTGTGCGAAAACCTCTGCTAGAACGAAAATTTTTAATTTGAATTTTTTTAAATCAGTAGAGGTGTTTCAACAAGGCGTGGCCACGCCTTGTGCGAAGACCTCTGCTGTGAACAAATTTTATTATTTTTCAATTTTTTCAATTTATTTAAATAAATCAGGAGAGGTGTTTCAACAAGGCGTGACCACGCCTTGTGCGAAGACCTCTGCTGTAAATTTTTTTTTTAAAAAAATAACAGTAGATGTGTTTTAACAAGGCGTGCCCACGCCTTGTGCCAAGACCTCTACTGGAACAAAATAAAAAATAACAAGAACTAAAATTTGGGTTGTCTCCCAAAAGCGCAATTTTTTTTAAGTCGTTATGCTCGACATTCATTCTTTCTTGTTGCTCATGGTTGTTCATAATGATCACTTGTCCACTTTATTCCGCTTGAATATTTTCATAGCCAATTTCAGCAAATGCTTGTTTTCTTTGAATTTCTCGGAAATCTCTATCCCTTGGATATTTCCTCCTTTTTTTTTTATGAGTACATGCTTGGTCGATCTGGAGGAAGTTTTTGCGCAATTTTAGATATCTGCGAATCAGAGAGAGAAAATATAGTATTAGAATTTTCAACATGTCTTTCAGTAATCTCCTCTAAATCATTCTTATCCACAAATTTTGAATTTTCTTGTGACAAGTGATTAGCGATATAAAGAGTATTAATAGTTCTTTCACTAAGGTACAGTTTGGTACATAGGATATGATAAGTAAGTGATATATAGTATAAGGTTAAATTAAGGAAAAATATAATGATAAGATACTATGTTGAATGTTTGGTATGATTTTAACAAGAGTGATTAAATTTATATATTAAATTGTAATCACAAAATTAACCCTATCACAAAAACTAATATTTCATTGTTAATAAGATCTTGTAATTGCTTGCATATCTTAATTCTTAAATTACGTTATAATATATATATATATATATATATATATATATATATATATATATATATATATATAATATATTTGTATATATGTATGTATTTAATAAACATTTAACATTAACTTAAATGCATTTAAATTGAGGGTAATTAAGTAATTTGTAATGTATTTTATCATTACATTAAAATTATCACACCTCTTACAAAGGATGTTTTATCCTTATCGTGAATAACAAGAAGGATAAAACATCCTTTGTAAGAGGTGTGATAATTTTAATATAATGATAAAATACATTATAAATGATCTAATTACCCTCAATTTAAATGCATTTAAGTTAATGTTAAATGTTTATTAAATACATATATATATATATATATATATATATATATATATATATATATATATATATATATATATATATATTACAACGTAATTTAAGAATTAAGATATGCAAGCAATTACAAGATATTATTAACAATGAAATATTAGTTTTTGTGATAGGGTTAATTTTGTCATTACAATTTAATATATAAATTTAATCACTCTTGTTAAAATCATACCAAACATTCAACATATTATCTTATCATTATATTTATCTTTGATTTATCCTTATACTATATATCACTTACTTATCATATCCTATGTACCAAACTGTACCTAAAATACTAACACTTCATAAATTAATTAAATTGCCCCATCCTTGACATAAAATAAAATACCACATTAAAATTTTCGCCAAAAGTCGTTGCCGGTTTTTTTCCTCAATCCCGCCTCGAATAATAGACTGAAACATGAAACTCAAGAAAACATGTAACGTGCATCACATAAACTTAATTAATTTAAAATAATGAATTTAATTAAATCATGCACCACTAAGACTCATTTTAAAATTAAATAAATGCTTTAATAATTAAATAAATGCATGAGTTATACGTGTACTGAATTTGGGCACTACAGTTCCTCCCCCACTTATATAAATTTCTTCCTCGAAATTAAGTCTTACCAAACAACTCCCGGTAGCGAATTCTCATATCTGCCCCTATAACACTCGTGACTAAAATGCATAATTAGTGCGGAAGCTTTAAAATATAATTTGGAGAAAATGTGTAATTTAAAGAAATTTGAGCAGCATCTCCCCATAAATAGGACTTGCCACATGTCTCAAACAACACGTAAAATACATGCAAAAGATTTTCATATTCATGAGATACCATTTAATATAGTATCTACAAAAAGATTTTCATATTCATGAGATACCATTTAATATAGTATCTACACATATTTCTACTTCAAATACCAAAACAAGGTTTACAATATTTACCAAAGTAACCATAACCATAACATAACAAAAATAGCATTCAATTGAAATCTCTAAAGTTTGGCATTTTCCTTTCCCTCGCTTCGACAATTCAGGAATGATCAGTCTTTCTTACTTGTGCCTCCATCACATGAACATAACTGGAATGAGTATAAAACTCAGCAAATGGAATCAATATTAACAAAATACATATATATCATTTTATTGAAAAAAACCATAAAATGGGTAGCCTCAATTTCATTTTCTTGAAAACATTATCCATTTCATTTCATAAATTTCGAATCATCATTAATATCATCCGTCAAGAATCATAATACACAATTTATAGGGATGATATTCATTTCATTGATCAACTGAAGAATTGATAGTTCTTATAAGATAGTTCATTAATGGCTAACCTTCTTCGTAAAAACGAATCTTATAGTAGGGACACATACCTCTGCATAAAATGCATCTTATAAGAGACCACATGTTTTCATCGTTAATTGGCCAATTACATTGCGGATTCAGAATTGCCAGAGGCAACACCGCAACTATCATTATCAATCCAATCATTCAATATAATAAAAGTTCATTCAAGTATTTTATCAAACATCTTTGAGGCATCATAAATAGTTTAACTCCTTTCATTCGAAAATGCATATAATTGCACTACCATATATACATATTTACATATATATATATATAAATATCATGAATGGAATTTGAAAGGATTTAACGTCATAAAATCATCAAAACACATACATATAGGATCATGTGGTGCATTCAAGAAATGATTCCACTTACAACACTTGGAGCACTTGGTTTCCTAAACCTTGACGATGATCCTACAACAACAAACCCAATAACTAACCATCAACACCAAAATAATAACATTAGATGACCATTTAACCCAATACATCTATCAACACTATAAACCCTAACTCCACCATCTTCAATAACTCAAGAACAAGAAGAAATCCACTTACCTTTGCTCCTTTCGCTAAAAAGATGAAGTTCCAACTCCGGATTGAAGATTAATTTGCTTGATTGAATGAAAGGATAAGAAGAAAATGAAGAACCCTAGCTTGGAATCGTTGGAGAAGAGAAAGAAAAGAAGAGAAATGAGGAAAAGTTCTGTCTCAACCGATTTTATACCTTAAAACACCCAAAACACATTTTTTGTACTGCTCTGGGCGCTCGGGCGGTCATAAACTACCGCCCTAGCGCGGACTATACTGTTCAAGACCAAAATTCCAGAACCTAGGGTGCTCGGGGGTTCATTTCTTACCGCTCGGGTGCCGCTCTGCGCACAGCCGCCTCAAAGATCGCCTCCGAAACGCCTCTTCCATTCATAATTTAGAAAAATGGTAAACAGGAAAGCTGTAGCTCTATGTCTTGTCTTGCATCTCCAATTGGCCTCATGTCATTTGAAGGTCTGAGTAAAGAGTTATGCTCAAACTCCCAACATGTGTCATTGGAGGAACGACGACACACACGACAAACTTCGGGGCGCTTTTGGCTAGTCTTCCATAATGATTTGAACAAAACTCAAAACAAGAAAGTTATAGCCTTATGTCTTAGCTTTCTAATGGAAGTGGCCTTCGGATCAATATACAAAACATTATGCTAAAAACCACAACTACTGCCACATTTTCATACCGTTTTAGCACTTCAATTACCTACTTAGCTAAAGATCAGCTTTCTATTCTACCCATACATTCTCTGTTTCATTCTACATCATTCAATACCATTCATATCATATCTTAAAACCATAAACCATCACCATTACATCAGATATACCAAAACGATCATCACAATAAACCATAAAAGGGATAATGACCATACTTAATCATAATCATTACCTTACATCATATGCATACGAATGTCTGGGCGTTACAATTCTCCTCTCCTTAAGAAATTTCATCCCCGAAATAGCCATTACTGTGCGAATAACTCAGGATATCGCTGCTTCATTTCCTCCTCTGGTTCCCACGTTGCTTCTTCAACCAATTGATTACGCCAAAGAATCTTGATAATGCCGATCTCCTTATTCCTTAGTACTTTAACCTTGCGATCTAGAATCTGGATTGGTACTTCTTGATAAGTCAAGTTCGGCATCTGATCACGCTTCATGTCTGAGAACATGGGAAAGGTTCGAGATCTACTTCATGAGCATTGAGTCGTGAAATACATTGTGGACTCTATCCAAGTCCGGCGGTAAGGCTACACGATATGATCTTTCTCCTATCATGTCCAGAATTTCAAAATGGGCCGATAAATCTTGGGCTCAGCTTTCATTTCCTGCCAAATCTCATAATGCCTTTGAGAGGAGCAATTTTGATAAAAACATGATTTCCAACTTCAAACTCCAAAGGCATTCTTCGGTTATCGGCATAAATTTTCTGTCTGGTTTGGGCAGTCTTCATTCTGTCCTAGATTAAAGTAATCACATCAGCTGTCTGTTGGACCAATTCTGGTCCTAACATATTTCTTACACCGACTTCATCCCACTTCAATGGTGACCTACATTTCCTGCCGTACAATGCCTCGTATGGTGCCATGCCTATCGTCGCCTGATAACTATTGTTATATGTAAATTCAGCAAGTGGCAATTTAGAATCCTCCCAGATACCAGGAAAGTCAATCGTTCAGGCTCGTAGCATATCTTCAGGAATCTAAATCACCCTCTCTGCTGCCCATCACTCTGAGGATGATAAGCTGTGCTAAAAGGCAACTTAGTGCCCAAGGCTCTGTGCAAGCTCTTCCAGAATTCAGAAGTAAACCTTGGGTCACGATCAGATACAATTGACACAGGAATACCATGAAGTCTCACAATCTCAGCTACATAGACTTCAGCATACTGGTTCATTGTAAACGTTGTCTTGACCGGAAGAAAATGAGCCGACTTGGTTAACCTGTCAACAATCATCCAAATGGAGTTGTAACCCTTTGGTGTTCTTGGAAGTCCCGATACAAAGTCCACAGTAATGTGCTCCCACTTCCACTGAGGTATTGGTTGGGATTGTAAAGTTCCAGCAGGTATTTGATGCTCAATCTTTACCTTCTGACATGTTAGACATTCAGATATAAACTTTGCGATGTCACTTTTCATACCTGGCCACCAGTAGAGACGTCGGAGATCCTAATACATCTTTGTGCTACCTAGATGTATCGAGTATGGCGCGGTATGAGACTCTGTCAAAACATCCCGTCGAATGTCATCACTACTTGGAACACATATCCGACCTCTAAACGTTAACAAATCATCAGTGTTCATCGCAAACTCTGTATTTCCTTTCTCATCGGCTTTAGATCGCAATTTCATCAACTGATTGTCATTAGGTTGCTCCCATCGTATCCTATCTGTCAACGTAGGTCGAATAAACAAAGCTGAAAGTCTAGCGATGGTCCCTTGCTCTACTATAGCAATCTCGCTTCTCTGAAGATCCAATAACAACGGCTCCTGAATCAATGAACTCAAAGAAAAAACTGACTTACGGCTCAAAGCATCTGCAACCACGTTTGCTTTACTTGGGTGGTAGCTAATGGTCACATCATAATCTTTAACAAGTTCTAACCACCTCCTCTGCCGCATATTGAGTTCCTTCTGAGAGAATAGATATTTCAAGCTCTTATGGTCTGTGAAAACTTCACATTTCTCGCCATACAGATAATGCCTCCATATTTTCAATGGGAAGACCACTGCAGCCAACTCAAGATCGTGGGTGGGATAATTCTTCTCGTAATCCTTCAACTGACGAGAAGCATAAGCGATTACTTTCCCACGCTGCATCAGTACAGCTCCAAGTCCCATCTTTGACGCAACAGTGTAAACAATAAAATCTTCAGTACCACACGGAAGTGCTAGGATAGGGGCTAATGTAAACTTGTCTTTCAACACTTGAAATCCGTGTTGGCAATTGTTTGTCCACTCAAACTTCACCGCTTTTTTCGTCATATTGGTTAATGGCAGGACTATTTTGGAGAAATTGGCAATAAAACGTCGATAATAACCTGCAAAACCAAGAAAACTACGCACCTCGGAGACTGTCGTAGGAATAGGCCATTGTTTAATCGCTTCAATCTTCATGGGATCCACTGCAATGCCGTCTCTAGAAACGATATGGCCCAGAAATGATACTTGCTCTAACCAGAATTCACAATTTTTCAACTTTGCGTATAACTGCAATACAGTTCTGAGATGATCGGTATCGAGTTCCCGAGTCTTGGAATAAATCAGGATATAGTCAATGAAAATGATAACGAAGCTATCCAGATATGGCTTGAAGACTCGGTTCATTAGATCCATGAAGACAGACGGAGCGTTCGTCAACCCGAATGACATGACTAAGAACTCATAATGACCATATCTGGTTCTGAATGCAGTTTTAGAGATGTCGGCTTCCCTAAATTTCAGCTGATAATAACCAGAACGCAGGTCGATCTTTGAAAACACTGTCGCTCCATGTAACTGATCAAAGAGATCGTCAATCCTCGGTAATGGATATTTATTCTTGATCGTGGCTTTGTTGATCTCTCTATAATCAATGCACAACCGCAAAGATACATCTTTCTTTTTGACAAATAAAACTGGAGCTCCCCATGGAGAAGAACTCGGACGAATAAAGCCTTTGTCTAATAGATCCTGCAACTGATTCTTCAGTTGCTTCATTTCAGTCGGGGCCATTCGGTAAGGAGCTTTCGAAATTGGAGCAGTACCTGGAAACCACATCAATCACAAACTCAACTTCACGGTCAGGTGGTAATCCAGGCACATCATCTGCAAATACGTCAGGAAAATCCCGAACTACCTCAATCTCATTCAACTTCATCGTCATCTCAGTATTCACATCTATCACAACAGCTAAAAACCCCTGACACCCCTTTGATAACATTTTGTGAGCTTTGAGACAAGAAATATAAGGAGTGCCAAGCGAAATACCTGAACTTTGGAAAATCCTGATTTCATCATCTTCTGCAGGAAATCGCACCGTCTTAGCCACACAGTCAATAACCGCAAGATATGACGATAGCCAGTCCATTCCCAAAATAACATCAAACGCCACCATGGACATAATAATAAGATCAGCAAAATAGATTTTCTCATTAATTTGCACTGTACAACCTTTAAGAATACTAAATGGCCATATTTCGTCTCCCGATGGCAACAAAATACTATAGTGGAAGGGTTCAAAAGATGGAACAACATTCAAAGAGCGCAAGAAAGTTTCAGACATAAAGGAATACGTAGCACCAGTGTCAATCAATGTAATAGCGGCCTTGCATGAAATTAAGATAGTACCTGATATAACAGAAGAATCAGGATTTGCGCCTTCTTTGGTCATTGTGAAGATTCAGCCTTAAACCCTATCCTTCCCTTTCTCACCCTTCATTGGACAATTTTTGATAACATATCCAATACCTCCACAACGGAAGCATCGATTACTTCCAACCAAGCACTCACCTGTATGCATTTTGCCACATTTTGGACATACATGTCGATCATATATAGGCGGTGGCATAGGAGCTTTGGGTCGATGCTCATCTTTTTCTTTGCCTCTGAACTTGCCCTTACCTTTCCATCCGGATCCTTGGCCTTTAGTAGAAAAATCTTGGCGATTCAATTGTCTTTCTCTTTCAATTTCCTTCTCGTCCTACTCGGCCATCCTTGATTTTTCACCAATCTCTTTATATGAAGCAGCTTTAGACTTCGAACGTCTCTTTTAATTGCAGCTCAGACACCTCTAAGAAAATGCTCGCACGTTTTGATGTCATTGCTAGCTAGATATGGGGCAAACTGACATCCCTCTTAAAATTTGAGAATATACTCTTGCATTGACATATTTCCTTGCTTCAGTTCTAGAAATTCCTTCACTTTCTGACTTCGAACATCTCGAGGAAAATATTTGTCGTAGAATAAATATTTAAAATCCTACCACTTGAGTGCCGAGACATTAACTGATATCTTGGTGGCGTCCCACCAAGTCCTCGCCGTCTTGGTCCGTAGAAAAATGGCACAGCTGACTCGATCATTATCGTCAAACTGCAGATAATCATAAATAATCTCCACAGCTTTGACCCATTCCAAGGCGACCATGGGATCAGTGCTACCATCAAAATCTGGTGGCTTCATCTTACGAAATCTTTCGTATGCGCATTCACTACCAGGCTCGAGTCTCACTTGCTCTCTCTCTCTCTCTCCCTCGCCCTGCATTATGCATCCGTAAGAGCTGTTGAATTTGCTCGCCATGTACCTTGGTCTGTTCTTTCAGTAACTTGCTAAATTCACCAACCACTCTAGATGATGAACTATCCTCCTCTTCTGGTGCTTTACGCTTAGGCGGCATGATCCTATGATACATATTTGTTTAAAATCATTTCCATACATAACATATCATAATTATTGAGGCTACACATCCATATTATATCAAATGATGCACGTACATACATACTGAATTGTCGTCAGCAGAGGAAGTCATATGCCAAATCATTTGTCCGAAAATCTCGACTCTGATACCACTAAATGTAATACTCACGACTAAAATTCATAATTAGTGCGCAAGCTTTAAAATATAATTTGGAGAAAATGTGTAATTTAAAGAAATTTGAGCAGCATCTCCCCGTAAATAGGACTTGCCACCTGTCTCAAGCAACAAATAAAATACATGCAAAAGATTTTCGTATTCATGAGATACCATTTAATATAGTATCTACAAAAATATTTTCATATTCATGAGATACCATTAATATAGTATCTACACATATTTCTACTTCAAATACCAAAACAAGGTTTACAATATTTACCAAAGTAACCATAACCATAACATAACAAAAATAGCATTCAATTGAAATATCCAAAGTTTGGCATATTCCTTTCTCTCGCTTCGACAATTCAGGAATGATCAGTCTTTCTTACCTGTGTCTCCATCACATGAACATAACTGGAATGAGTATAAAACTCAGCAAATGGAATCAATACTAACAAGATACATATATATCATTTTATTGAAAAAACCATAAAATGGATAGCCTCAATTTCATTTTCTTGAAAACATTATCCATTTCATTTCATAAATTTCGAATCATCATTAATATCATCCGTCAAGAATCATAATACACAATTTATAGGGATGATATTCATTTCATTGATCAACTGAAGAATTGATAGTTCTTATAAGATAGTTCATTAATGGCTAACCTTCTTCGTAAAAACGAATCTTATAGTAGGGACACATACCTCTGCATAAAATGCATCTTATAAGAGACCACATGTTTTCATCGTTAATTGGCCAATTACATTGCGGATTCAGAATTGCCAGAGGCAACACCGCAACTATCATTATCAATCCAATCATTCAATCATATAAAACTTCATTCAAGTATTTTATCAAACATCTTTGAGGCATCATAAATAGTTTAACTCCTTTCATTCGAAAATGCATATCACTTATATATATATATATATATATATATAATGGAGTTTGAAAGAAATTAACGTCATAAAATCATCAAAACACATACATATAGGATCATGTGGTGCATTCAAGAAATGATTCCACTTACAACACTTGGAGCACTTGGTTTCCTAAACCTTGACGATGATCCTACAACAACAAACCCAATAACTAACCATCAACACCAAAATAATAACATTAGATGACCATTTAACCCAATACATCTATCACAACTATCAACCCTAACTCCACCATCTTCAATAACTTAAGAACAAGAAGAAATCCACTTACCTTTGCTCCTTTCGCTAAAAAGATGAAGTTCCAACTCCGGATTGAAGATTAATTTGCTTGATTGAATGAAAGGATAAGAAGAAAATGAAGAACCCGAGCTTGGAATCGTTGGATAAGAGAAAGAAAAGAAGAGAAATGAGGAAAAGTTCTGTCTCAACCGATTTTATACCTTAAAACACCCAAAACACGTTTTTTGTACTGCTCTGGGCGCTCGGGCGGTCATAAACTACCGCCCTAGTGCGGACTATACTGTCCAAGACCAAAATTCCAGAACCTAGGGCGCTCGGGGGTTCATTTCTTACTGCTCGGGTGCCGCTCTGTGCACAGCCGCCTCAAAGATAGCCTCCGAAACGCTTCTTCCATTCATAATTTAGAAAAATGGTAAACAGGAAAGTTGTAGCTCTATGTCTTGTCTTGCATCTCCAATTGGCCTCATGTCATTTGAAGGTCTGAGTAAAGAGTTATGCTCAAACTCCCAACATGTGTCATTGGAGGAACGACGACACACACGACAAACTTCGGGGCGCTTTTTGCTAGTTTTCCACAATGATTTGAAAAAAACCCAAAACAAGAAAGTTATAGCCTTATGTCTTAGCTTTCTAATGGGAGTAGCCTCACATCATTCGGATCAATATACAAAATATTATGATAAAAACCACAACTACTACCACATTTTCATACAGTTTTAGCACTTCCATTACCTACTTAGCTAAAGATCAGCTTTCTATTCTACCCATACATTCTCTGTTTCATTCTATATCATTCAATACCATTCATACCATATCTTAAAACCATAAACCATCACCATTACATCACATATCCCCAAACGATCATCATAATAAACCATAAAAGGGATATTAGCCATACTTAATCATAATCATTACCTTACATCATATGCATACGAATGTCTGGGCGTTACAGCCTCGGACTTCCAAGTGGCCTCCTCCACTGATTGGTTTAGACACCGGACTTTGTCCAGCTTGGTCACCTTGTTCCGAAGTCTACGCTCCTGTCTGTCTAGGATTTGGACAGGTCTCTCCTCAAAACACAGGTCTGGAGCCGATTGTAATGGTTCGTAGCTCAACACATGCGAAAGATTAGCTAGGTACTTCCTCAGCATCGAGACATGGAACACATTATGTACCCCAGCCATATTCGACGGAAGGGCAACACGATAAGCTAGTGTACCAACTCTGTCAAGAATCTCAAAAGGTCCAATAAATCTCGGACTCCACTTGCATCTCTTTCCAAACCTCATAACACCTTTCACAGGTGCTATCTTTACAAAAACGTGATCGACTACGGCAAACTCGATATCTCTCCTTATCTTATCAGCATAACTCTTCTGACGACTCTGGACGGTCTTCATCCGTTCTCGGATAATGACCACCACATCTGCGGTCTGCTGAACAATCTCTGGACCAAGTTCTGCTCTTTCACCGACTTCGTCTCAATGAATCGGTGATCTGCACTTCCTTCCATACAATGCCTCGTAGGGAGCCATACCTATAGATGCTTGGAAACAGTTGTTGTAGGTAAACTCCACTAGAGGTATCTTCGATTCCCAGTCCCCTAGAAATCGATCATACAGGCTCGCAATAGATCCTCCAGAATTTGAATCACTCGCTCAGACTGGCCATCTGTCTGTGGGTGAAAAGCTATACTGAATAGCAACTTCGTCCTCATGGCTGCATGTAAGCTCTTCCAAAAGGACGATGTAAACCTCGGGTCCCTGTCGGACACAATTGAAACTGGGATCCCGTGCAATCGAACTATCTCTCTGATATAGAGCTCCGCATACTGCGTCATGGAGAAAGTCGTCTTCACATGCAAAAAGTGTGCCGACTTAGTTAGTCGGTCCACTATAACCCAAATAGAATTCAGTCCTCTGACTGACCTCGGTAAACCAACTACAAAGTCTATGGCGATATTCTCTCATTTCCATTCTGGGATGGGGAGTGGCTTAAGTATTCCTGCTGTCCTCTGATGCTCTGCCTTCACCTGCTGAAAAGTGAGGAATTCTGACACAAACCTGTGGATGTTTCGCTTCATGCCTGGCCACCAATACAAAATCTGCAGATCCTTGTACATTTTAGTACCTCCTGGGTGGATGGAACACGGAGATGCATGTGCCTCTGTCAGAATATCCTCTCTGATCGAATCAACACTAGGCACCCACATTCTACCTCTGTATCTCACCATACCATCTGACACTATGTAGAGTACACTGCCCTTGGCTTCATCCTTCAGTCTCCATTTCTGTAACTGCTCATCTGAAGTCTGGCCCGCACGAATACGGTCTAGCAAGGAAGATTGGACTGTAAGATTAGACAGCCTCGGAGCTCTGCCCTTGCGATAAATTTCTAACCCAAACCTCTGAATCTCAGACTGAAGAGGTCTCTGCACTGACAACTGTGCTACAATGGCGACTTTCCTGCTCAAAGTGTCTGTGACAACATTAGCATTCCCCGGGTGGTAGGTAATTTCACAGTAGTAATCTTTCACTAACTCCAAACACCGTCTCTGTCTCATATTCAGTTATTTCTGCGTAAAGAAATACTTGAGACTCTTGTGATCAGTGAATATCTGACACTTATCGCCATACAAGTAGTGTCTCAAAATCTTCAACGCAAAGACAACAGCGGCTAATTCCAGGTCGTGAGTTGGGTAGTTCTTCTTATGTACCTTCAACTGCCTGGAAGCATAAGCTATAACCCGACCATGCTGCATCAACACTGCACCTAACCCGAGCTTAGATGCATCGTTGTATAACACAAAGTCTCTTTGCCCTGATGGCATTGCTAGCACTGGCGCTGACATAAGAGCTCGTTTCAAAGTATCGAATATCTTCTGACATTCATCACTCCAAACAAATTTAGCATTCTTCTTGGTCAGTGAAGTGAGTGGCACTGCTATCGACGAAAACCCCTGAATAAACTTATGGTAGTAACCGGCTAAACCCAGAAAACTGCGGATCTCTGAAGCATTCTTCGGCTCACCCATTCTCTAACGGCTGCTACCTTTATAGGATCCACATCAATACCACTGTTAGATATTATGTGACCCAAAAATGCTACTTTCTCCAACCAGAATTCACACTTACTGAACTTCGCAAATAAATTGCGACTCTGCAAAATCTGTAAAATTGTCCTCAAATACTGGTTGTGCTCCTCCTGCATCTTCGAGTAAATGAGAATGTTTTCAATAAATACTATGACGAACTGATCGAGGTAAGGCTGAAATACTCGGTTCATGAGATCCATGAAAATTTCCGGGGCATTCGTCAGTCCAAACGGCATCACTAAGAACTCGTAATGCCCATACCTTGTCCTGAAGGCTGTCTTGTGCACATCCGCGTCTTTCACTTTCAGCTGATGATGCCCTGATCGAAGATCTATCTTTGAGAACACTGTAGCTCCCTGTAACCAATCAAACAAGTCCTCGATCCTAGGAAGTGGGTATTTGTTCTTGATTGTTACCTTGTTCAATTCTCGGTAATTGATACACAGCCTCATGCTCCCATCCTTCTTTTTCCCAAAAAGCAATGATGCGTCCCACGGTGAGAAACTAGGGCGAATGAATTCCTTGTCTAGGAGCTCCTGAATCTGTTGTTTGAGCTCTAACATTTTAGCTGGAGCTAACCTGTACGGTGCCTTAGAGATTGGCACAGTGCCTGGCATAAGATCAATTTAAAACTCCACATCTCTCTGGTGGAAGGCCCGTGACGTCATCTGGAAAGACGTTAGGAAAATCTCTGACCACTGGTACATCAGTTATAGATGGAGTGGGCATGTCAGGTGAGGAAACAACGCTGGCCAAGAAATCCTTACAACCCTTGTGCATAAGTCTCCGCGCTTGCATGCAAGAGATCACGCGAGGGAAACTCCTCCATCTAGCTGGCTCGAAGAGAAACTGCTCCAAGCCCAAAGGCCTTACTAACACTGACCTTTTCTGGAAATCAATAAGAACTCTGTTCTTTGTTAGCCAGTCCATCCCCAGAATGACATCAAACTCTGGCATCGACAACACAATCAAATCGGCATACACTAGGTGTCCTTGCAGCTCGAGATCGATGTCTCTGACCATGCTAGTAGCTGAAAATTCTTCCCCTGATGGGACTGTCTCTGAATAGCTCACATCAAGGCCGATAGACTTGAGGTCTAAGTGATTAGCTAATGTCTCCGAGATAAAGGAGTGAGTGGCCCCTGAATCTATCAGGGTCTGAGTAGCTATTCTCTTAATGAAAATATTTCCTGAGAGACGTTAGCACAACACACTAACTTATATCCCAAAATTATAACATAAACCTTAGGCAAACAAGGACGCCAAAAATGTCAACTAGCATCCTAATAATCCCAAATCACAACAAACAAGAAAGGCAAAGTTTTAATATTGTACTGAATTAAATAAATTACAAGTCAACAGTGTCGTTTCGGGGTTCGCCTCCTGTGCATGCATGGCGAATACTCTGTCCTGAGTCGGCTGCCTCCACTGTGGGCACTCCTTCAACATCTGGTCACTGGCTCCACATTTAAAGCATTTGCCTGATCCGTATAAGCATCGTCCCGGGTGCTGGCGGTTGCACTTTGGGCACACTGGGAAAACAACTGGCTTCTGAGGCGCCCCCTGTTGCTGAATTGGACCCCTGTCCTTTGGCGGACCCTGATAAGGCTTCTTCCCTGGCTGCCCTTGGAACGGCCTCTTAAACTGAGGTCACTGCTGCTGCGGTGTCTGATAGGGCCTCTTGCCCAGCCTATCAACCTCAATATCTCTCTGGTCATGCTCCGCCGCTAAGGCTCTAGACACGGCCACTGCGTAGGTAGTAGGACCAGCTACTCTCACATCACGGCGCAAGATCGGCCGCAATCCATCCATGAAATTCCTCACGTTCCCATGAGCTTCAATAGCTATCAGGGGCACAAAGTGACACCCCCTCTCAAACTTCCTCACAAACTCCGCCACACTGCTATCCCCCTGACGCAACGTCATAAACTCCCTTGTCAATCTGGATCGTACTTCCTCAGTGAAGTACTTGGAGTAGAAGACCTCCTTGAAACCATTCCAAGGCAACACCTACAAGTTGACTGACACTGACGCACTCTCCCACCATAGTCTGGCGTCCTCTGTCAGAAGGAACGTGGCACACCTGACCCTATCTGCATCGCTCAGTTCCATAAAATCAAATATTACCTCGATGGACTTAATCCATCCTTCATCTATCATCGGGATAGTGGTACCCGAAAACTCCTTTGGATTAATCCTCCTAAATCGTTCATACATAGCCTAGAGTCGGGGCCTCGCCCCTGCATCTACTGCGACTTGGTTCCCCGCAAACTGTACGAAGAACTGAGCCATCCCAGCAAACATCTGAGCTTGCAAATCTGGTGGTCGAGGTGGGGGATTGGCCCTCTCCTCAACTCGAGGCTCTTGGCCCTCTTCCCGTGCTTCCCGATCAATCACACATATAGGAGGCATACTGTTCCAACAATTTACCCAACACGTAAACCCAACATGCATGAACATGATATCAATGACATAAGATGCACGTACTTCAACTTAAAAATATGCACATGCTAAAATCGGAGCTTAATGCTTACTGCATAACATAAATTTAAAACCTTAAAACTTACAGACTTGAGGTGTGACTTCGTGAGCTTCTTGCGACTGACAGTAGGCATAACCCTTTACAAGAACACCGCTCTGATACCAACTGTGTAATAGCCGAGCCCGGTGTACGGTACGGTTTAAGCTTTATTGTGTTAATTGGGTTATGTGATTAGATGATTATAGTTGTGTTTTGGGCTATAGTATTATTGGTTATTATTTATTTGAGGTGTTAGTTGGTGTTGATTGTTCGTTTCAGCGTTTCGAATCGATTTTTAGTTGTTTTGTTACTGTTCATTGCCGTGAGTAGAGTGCACCCGCGCTCTTAGATAAGTGCCCCCGCGGTGTACTATTCATGATTTTGGTTTTGGAGGGCCGTGGCATCACCGCACCCGCGGCAGTGCAAGGACCGCACCCGCGGTGAGACCGCACCCGCGGTATTTGTAGCACCGCACCCGCGGTGTTCGTGCATGGGATTTATTTTGGTTGCCGTGAGCTTAGCGCACCCGCGGTGCTTGTGTGACCGCACCCGCGGTGTAAGTATGGGCGAGTTTTTAAGTCACTTTTTGGGAGTTGTTGGCCATACCTTATCCTATTCCTTCTCTTCTTTACCGATTTTCTCTCCATTGGCAAGGGTTTTCATCCATTTCTTTAGCTTCCTACCTTTGATTCTTGGAGTTATTTGGATTTCCGACTTGAGATCATCGTTCTCCGTGGTATAAGGAAGCTTAGGTAAGTTTTTGGTGCGATTCTAATGAGGTTTTGAGTTAAGGGTTATTTTGGATTTGATGTTTTGATGGTTCTATGGATTATTTAGCATGGACTCTTGGATTTAGTCTTGATATTGGTGTTATTTATGGATTATTGTTGTAGGTGGTGTACCAAGAGTATAGTTGGAGGTGTTCTATTGGTTTGTAAGTGGAATTTCATCCTTTTTGCTCACATGATATTATATGTATTGTGTTTTAAAGGTTTCAAAGTGTTATTCCTTTCCATTGATCCATTGTTATGTATTGATTTCATTGATTATCTATTGGAGGCATTGATGTCTCACCATTGTTATAAAGGGAATACAAGAGATATTATGAGATTGCGAAACGACGGCCTTAAATGCTATTGAGAATTCAAATGTTTTATTGGATTGATTAATCATAGCCATAGCATTGCATGCAATTAGATGATCATCGACCATAGGCTTTTATCCCCTCACAGTTATCGATTTATATCGATGGGATATTGGCAACCACAGTCACAGATACTATTGATATCAATCCAACCAGAGAAAAGAGAATACCATCGTATTGCTATCTATTGCCATTGCTATTGCTACAGTTATTGCTACGTTATTCATGTTTCAGAGTCGATGGTATTTATGATTTAAAAGCCATGTTTTACAGTGTATACTATGTATCATTGCTATGTAAGAGTTCCACTTGCTGAGATTTATTCTCATTTCAGTTATTTTCATGTGATGCAGATAAGAGCGACGGACCGGGACGTTGACTGTGGATGGGGGTCATATGCATACGAAGATTGGAAGGATGATTATTTTGTACCATTTTGTAACATGATCACACTAATGATATTTTGTATTTTGTTATGTCATTGGAATGATCATGTTGTTATTTTGTAAACACTTTTATAAAATGTATTTGGAAACTCCTTCCATGTTTGAAAGAAAATTTTAAATTCCGCTGTATTTTATTTGTATCGGGTCAGGGTGTCACATTTAGTGGTATCAGAGCGGTGTTCTTCGGACCAATGCATATGACTTCGTCTACTTTCAACTGTCAGGGTATGTTTTCTTGCATCTATCTATTGTTATATATATTGATTGGTGTCTTGTGAGCAATTGTAGAGTATGCCTCCTAAGCGTAAGGCGGCAGAGGGCGAGGATAGTTCTTCCTCGAGAGTTGTCGACGAGTTCGGCAAGTTGCTTAAGGAGCAGGCTAAGGTGCATAGCGATCAGATTCAGCAGTTGCTCCGATTGCAAGGAGCAGGACAGGGTCGAGGCCAAGTGAGAGGTCAAGTTGCTCAGGCTGTTGGCACTGATGCCGTCTTTTCTTCTTTTAAGAGAATGGATCCACCGGAATTCGCAGGTAGCACCGATCCTCTAGTTGCTGTCGAGTGGGTCAAGGCGCTTGAAGCTATCTTCGATCATCTCCAGTATGAGGACAAAGACAGGATTAGCTGTGCAGTGTTCATGTTGGTTAAGGCTGCCCGCATTTGGTGGAATGCTACGAAAGTTGGAGTTGATGTTGCGACACTGAAGTGGTCAGAGTTCACTGACTTGTTCTACGACAAGTATTTCCCCGACGCACTTCGAGCGAGGAAGGTTACGGAGTTCTTGGAACTTAGACAGGGGAGCTTGGATGTTGGCCAGTATATCCTGAAGTTTGAGGAGGGTTGCCTATTTGCTCCGTATATTGCTTCGAACGACAAGGACAAGGGCGCTCATTTCATTCGAGGCCTTAGAGCGGAGATTCGTCGTGATATCAACATGTCCAAAGCTGTTACTTTCAAGGAGATTGTATCCAAAGCATTGTTGGCCGAGCAAGACGAGAAGGACATCGCCAGGGAGAGGCAGGAGAGACACCAGGCCATTGCTCAGAGAGGCCAGGGTTCGAATCAGAGGGGCAGGGATCGTTTCAAGGGCAAGGGCAAGATGGAGCCGAGTTCTAGACCACCGCCAGTTCCATTTGATCCCGAGAAGCCACTGTGTCCAAAGTGTGGCAAGCATCATCGAGGAGAGTGCAGATTGGGCACTCATACTTGTTTTCGTTGTGGCGCGGCGGGTCACGTTGCTAGGAATTGCCCGAGGGGAGATAGCCAAGGGAAGGTGCAGGGTCGTATCTTTGCGATGACCAAGGAAGGTATTAATCGTGATTCTTCATTGATCTCTAGTACTATTTTGATTTCAGGCAGAGTAGCTACTACTTTGATTGATACTGGTGCTACTCATTCTTTTATGTCTGAATTATTTTTGAGATCTTTGGGTATAGTTCCTTCTGTTCTTCCCATTCAGCTTAATGTTGTTTTACCTTCGGGGGATGTCTTGTGCCCGACATCAATTGTCTTTGCGTGCCCTGTTCGTATTGAGGAGCGAGTTGTATTCGCTGATTTGATTGTTATCCCTATGGTTGCCTTCGATGTTATTCTTGGCATGGATTGGCTTTCGACTTACCGTGCAGTTATCGATTGTGTTGCTAAGAAGGTGACTTTTGCAGATGATGGCCAGGGAGGAGCGTTCGCCAGCACAGGTACTTCGCTGGTCCTTCCTTTTATTTCTTGCTTTAAGGCTGAGAGATTGTTGTGTAGAGGTTGCGATGGGTTTCTTGCTTCTATTGTGGATGTTGATAGATTGACTAAGTTGAATGTAGATGATATTGATGTGGTGAGAGAGTTTGCTGATGTGTTTGAGGATGATGTTCCGGGTTTGCCGCCGGATAGAGATGTTGAGTTTGTGATCGATTTAGCTCCAGGTACGGTTCCTATTTCTAAGGCTCCGTACCGGATGGCCCCTACCGAGATGAAGGAGTTGAAGACTCAGTTGCAGGATCTTTTAGACAAGGGATTTATACGTCCGAGTTCTTCGCCTTGGGGAGCTCCGGTTCTATTTGTCAAGAAGAAGGATGGTTCTTTGCGACTGTGTATCGACTACAGGGAGCTTAACAAAGTAACTGTCAAGAACAAGTATCCGTTGCCTCGGATAGATGATTTGTTTGATCAGCTCCATGGTGCTACTGTGTTCTCGAAGATTGATCTTCGGTCTGGCTACTATCAGTTGAAGGTTAGGGAGTCTGATATCCCTAAGACAGCTTTCCGGACCAGGTACGGTCACTATGAGTTTCTTGTCATGTCTTTTGGGTTGACCAATGCCCCTTCAGTCTTCATGGATCTGATGAACCGTGTGTTCAAGCCTTATCTGGATAGCTTCGTTATTGTTTTCATCGACGATATCTTGATCTATTCCAAATCCGGAGAGCTTCATGCAGAGCATCTCAGAGTGGTGCTTCAGTTGTTGCGAGAGAAGAGGTTGTTTGCCAAGTTGAAGAAGTGTGAGTTTTGGCTAGATCAGATTTCTTTTCTAGGCCATGTGGTTTCGAGAGATGGCATTGCTGTTGATCCGTTGAAGATAGAGGCGATTCGGAGTTGGCCTATTCCTACCACTGTTTCTGAGGTACGCAGTTTCCTCGGTTTGGCGGGTTACTATCGTCGTTTCATTTCAGGTTTCTCCAAGATTGCCCTGCCATTGTCCAATCTGACGAGGAAGACTGTCAAGTTCGAGTGGTCTATCGATTGCCAGAGTGCATTTCAAGAGTTGAAGGACAGATTGACGACAGCTCCTGTTCTTTCTTTGCCCAGTGGTTCAGAGGATTTTGTGGTCTATACCGATGCGTCGAAGAGAGGCCTTGGTGCAGTGTTGATGCAGCGAGGTAAGGTCATTGCCTATGCGTCTCGCCAGTTGAAGGATTATGAGAAGAATTATCCGACGCACGATTTGGAGCTTGCAGCTGTGGTTTTCGCCCTTAAGATTTGGAGACATTATCTGTATGGCGAAAAGTGTGAGATCTTCACAGACCACAAGAGTTTGAAGTATCTGTTCTCGCAGAAAGAGCTCAATATGCGACAGAGGAGGTGGTTAGAGCTTGTCAAGGATTACGATGTGACGATCAGTTATCACCCAGGGAAGGCGAATGTTGTGGCTGATGCTTTGAGCCGCAAGTCGAGTGCTTCATTGAGTTCTTTGATTCAGAGACCATTGTTGATGGATTTGCAGAGAGAGGAGATTGATCTGGTGATTCCAGGGACCATTGCTCGCTTTTCAGCGTTGGTCATTCGATCTACTTTGACGGACAGGATCCGTAGAGAGTAGTAGACTGATGTTCAGTTGGCAGAGTTGAGAGCTAGAGCCGAGGCTAGAGGGAATTCAGAGTTTAGTCTGAATGGTGATGATTTGGTAACTTTCAGAGGCCGCATTTGTGTTCCTTCTGGCGACGATATTCGTAGAGACGTCTTGACAGAGGCTCATACCGCACCTTATTCGATTCATCCAGGCAGTACGAAGATGTATCAGGATCTTCGTCGACTCTACTGGTGGCCAGGTATGAAGAGAGATATTGCTTTGTTCATTTCTCAGTGCCTTACTTGTCAGCAGGTAAAGATTGAGCACCAGAGACCTGCTGGGACATTGCTTTCTTTGCCGATTCCTCAGTGGAAGTGGGAGCATATCACTATGGATTTCGTGACTGGTTTACCCAGGACGCAGAAGGGTTTCAATTCCATTTGGGTCATTGTTGATAGATTGACCAAGTCAGCGCATTTTCTCCCAGTCAAGACGACGTATTCGATGTCTCAGTATGCCGAGGATTACATTGCAGAGATTGTTAGACTTCATGGTGTGCCCGTGTCGATTGTGTCTGATCGTGACCCTAGATTTACCTCAGAGTTCTGGAAGAGTTTGCACAGAGCTATGGGTTCTCGATTAGCTTTCAGTACAGCTTATCATCCTCAGAGCGACGGTCAGTCAGAGAGAGTCATTCAGATTCTGGAGGATATGCTCAGAGCTTGTACTATTGACTATTCTGGTAGCTGGGATTCCAAGTTGCCTCTTGTGGAGTTCACGTACAACAATAGCTACCAGGCGACGATTGGCATGGCACCGTATGAGGCACTTTATGGCAGGAAGTGCAGATCCCCTTTGTTTTGGGATGAGGTTGGAGAGAGGAAGATGTTGGGTCCCGAGTTGGTCCAGCAGACTGCCGATGTTGTTGCAGTTATCAGAGAGAGGATGAAGACTGCTCAGTCCAGACAGAAGAGCTATGCAGACGTTCGTCGTAGACCTTTGCAGTTCGAGGTTGGCGATCATGTTTTTCTGAAGATAGCACCTCTCAAGGGTGTGATGCGATTTGGCAAGAAGGGCAAGTTGAGCCCTAGATTCATTGGTCCATTCGAGATATTGGACAGAGTGGGTGACCGAGCCTACAGATTAGCCCTACCGCCCGATCTTGACAGAGTCCATAATGTGTTTCACGTATCGATGCTCAGGAAATATGTTGCAGATCCTTCCCATGTTCTTCGCCATGAGCCATTGGACTTGACGCCGAGTCTGACTTACCATGAGATTCCGATTCAGATTCTGGATCGCACAGTTAGAGTTCTGAGGAACAAAGAGATCGGCATCGTTAAAGTCCTTTGGAGGAACCATTTGATTGAGGAGGCTACTTGGGAACCAGAGACTGAGATGAGAGAGAGGTATCCTGAGTTGTTCGTGCCGTGACGTCAATTTCGAGGACGAAATTCCTCTAAGGAGGGGAGATTGTAATAGCCGAGCCCGGTGTACGGTACGGTTTAAGCTTTATTGTGTTAATTGGGTTATGTGATTAGATGATTATAGTTGTGTTTTGGGCTATAGTATTATTGGTTATTATTTATTTGAGGTGTTAGTTGGTGTTGATTGTTCGTTTCAGCGTTTCGAATCGATTTTTAGTTGTTTTGTTACTGTTCATTGCCGTGAGTAGAGTGCACCCGCGCTCTTAGATGAGTGCCCCCGCGGTGTACTATTCATGATTTTGGTTTTGGAGGGCCGTGGCATCACCGCACCCGCGGCAGTGCAAGGACCGCACCCGCGGTGAGACCGCACCCACGGTATTTGTAGCACCGCACCCGCGGTGTTCGTGCATGGGATTTATTTTGGTTGCCGTGAGCTTAGCGCACCCGCGGTGCTTGTGTGACCGCACCCGCGGTGTAAGTATGGGCGAGTTTTTAAGTCACTTTTTGGGAGTTGTTGGCCATACCTTATCCTATTCCTTCTCTTCTTTACCGATTTTCTCTCCATTGGCAAGGGTTTTCATCCATTTCTTTAGCTTCCTACCTTTGATTCTTGGAGTTATTTGGATTTCCGACTTGAGATCATCGTTCTCCGTGGTATAAGGAAGCTTAGGTAAGTTTTTGGTGCGATTCTAATGAGGTTTCGAGTTAAGGGTTATTTTGGATTTGATGTTTTGATGGTTCTATGGATTATTTAGCATGGACTCTTGGATTTAGTCTTGATATTGGTGTTATTTATGGATTATTGTTGTAGGTGGTGTACCAAGAGTATAGTTGGAGGTGTTCTATTGGTTTGTAAGTGGAATTTCATCCTTTTTGCTCACATGATATTATATGTATTGTGTTTTAAAGGTTTCAAAGTGTTATTCCCTTCCATTGATCCATTGTTATGTATTGATTTCATTGATTATCTATTGGAGGCATTGATGTCTCACCATTGTTATAAAGGGAATACAAGAGATATTATGAGATTGCGAAACGACGGCCTTAAATGCTATTGAGAATTCAAATGTTTTATTGGATTGATTAATCATAGCCATAGCATTGCATGCAATTAGATGATCATCGACCATAGGCTTTTATCCCCTCACAGTTATCGATTTATATCGATGGGATATTGGCAACCACAGTCACAGATACTATTGATATCAATCCAACCAGAGAAAAGAGAATACCATCGTATTGCTATCTATTGCCATTGTTATTGCTACAGTTATTGCTACGTTATTCATGTTTCAGAGTCGATGGTATTTATGATTTAAAAGCCATGTTTTACAGTGTATACTATGTATCATTGCTATGTAAGAGTTCCACTTGCTGAGATTTATTCTCATTTCAGTTATTTTCATGTGATGCAGATAAGAGCGACGGACCGGGACGTTGACTGTGGATGGGGGTCATATGCATACGAAGATTGGAAGGATGATTATTTTGTACCATTTTGTAACATGATCACACTAATGATATTTTGTATTTTGTTATGTCATTGGAATGATCATGTTGTTATTTTGTAAACACTTTTATAAAATGTATTTGGAAACTCCTTCCATGTTTGAAAGAAAATTTTAAATTCCGCTGTATTTTATTTGTATCGGGTCAGGGTGTCACAAACTGTAACGTACCGTACTTTTGCTACTTAAAATTTGCGGAAGAATTAAAAATTTTCTTAAATAAATCATGAACATCCAAAGGTTGATAAAGTAAACTGTACGTCTCAAAATCTATTGCAACGAAAGGTCTAAAAATTTAAGTTGGACAAAATTATTTGAACATTTTCCCAAAACTAAAAACTTGGGCGGTTCTCGGGTCTAGCCTCCTGCTTAGTCCAAGCCTGCCCCTTGGTCACCACCCATAGTCTCCTCATAATAATCCTTACCTGCATCGATCAAGTCTAGTGAGTCTAAAGACTCAACACGTATAAACTGGAAGTAACGAATAATACGTAATAAAACCAAATGCAACTTCAAAATAGAGCGTATATACTTAAACTTGAACTTGCAATAAACTTGAACATACATACATATCATAGATGTGCCATAACGTGAAACTTTTATAAACATGCTTACATACTTGTACTTACATAACTTCATCATTTTGCGTAGAGGATGTTTCAAAGCAAGTGACCCATAACATATTTCGCCTGATCAGACTAAACCACAGTACTGGGCTGACAGGGAAGATCCACTGCCATATAAATGAGATCCCCGTTCATAATTTAACGGGTGGATTGGTCCCCGTTCATAATTTAAAGCTTTCCAATCCTGATCTAAACCCGTTCATAATTTAATGGGGTGGAGAGGTCCTCGGTCACGTTCACCGACTTCCAAACCCCTTCATAATTTGGTCACAAGACATTTAGCATACCTCAAAAACTTAAAATATTTTCTTTCGCAAATCAACATACTTACTTGGCGTTGAGGGATTCGTTGGATCTCGCTTGGGGGTCATTGCTGCAACATACTAACATGAATTCACACTCTTAATTTGCATAACTTAGAAGTAGTAATCATGCTTACACACAAGCTCATTCATTTCCTTAGGACATTCTAAAATCCCCTTGACTCGACCTTGTTAAAATAGTGCATTAAACTATGACATAGAACCTCAAAGCATTCAATCTAGATTTTTCCCAAAAAGGAAGTACACGGACCCCATGCCCAGGTCCAGCTCCGGGTCTGTGTAGGTACTGTGAAATGTGCGTGCAGAAAAGGGAAGACACGGACCCCGTGCTTAGGTCCGTGTAGGGGTCCATGTAGACTCTGTAAAAACACACCGAAAATAAGGAAGGGCACGAACCTCGTGTCAGGGTCCGTGTACCTGCGGGAATTGCAAACTCACGAAATTTCAATACACGCGATGCTTATCATTCTAGACTCGATTGTACGGACCATGAACCGACACCTCGAGACCCATCTTAGGATGCTACTACGCATCACAAGTACACAATAAACCCGTAAACACGATCTTTGACAACAAAACGGTTATATACGACTATTCATTCTCCCAAGTGCCTAACGACACGAAACGAAATGTCAATAACCATCCCAACATCAATAACAATATACCTATATGCAGCAGCGATCACCCATCGATTCCCAACGAAGCCTGCAACAATAAAACTTCAAGAACGAATTAATAAACATATTTTTCAGAAAACGCAGTTTGAGCAGCCCCACGAAAATCACCATAACTCACTCAATTCTTATCCAAATAATTTTAATTTACTGTCAAATCGAAGGTATCAAAAATTTATACGTCTCATATGTTGAAAGTTTTCTCAAAATCACGACCGAAAAATCGCAGTTTTAAATATGACAGCAAAACACGAGATTTGAGGTTTCAAAATGGTTTCAAAAGCGTTCCAAACATAAGTGCTCAAACTTCTACACATCACACATGTATTTTTACGCATAAATAACAACACAACGCATAATATGACAAGATCGATGCAGAAATAACAGAATATACGTGCCTTATGGTGTTAAAGTTTACCGAACCGACGATACCAAAACGGAGATGGCGCGAAGATTGATCCGGGACGAACGTGGCGCTAAAATCTTTGAAGAAAACACATGAAAATTTGCTGGAAGATGGAGAGGGGAGGGGGCGGATGGAGAGAAAACTAGAACCTTAGGTTTCTTTTCAAAAATAAGAATGAATGGATGTGTATGGTTGTGTGTGTGCAAAACGTGAGTGAGTGTGTGTAAAAGCGTGTGTGTGCATGTGTTTAGAAATAATTAGGGGATGATTTGCTTAATTATACCATTAACTATGCTAATCAAGATACAATTAAAAATGTTAACTCAATTAAATACTATCCCTATTACTCCTTAAATATAAACCACTAATTAAAATAAAGAGCACAAGCACTAAATCTTAAGAGGTTTTAAAATCTTAAAATCATCTAATGAGTAAATTAGGCTTTAAAAGGCTAACACTTCAAAAATTAATTAAATTGACCCATCCTTGACATAAAATAAAATACAACATTAAAATTTTCGCCAAAACTCAAGAAAACATGTAACGTGCATCACATAAACGTAATTAATTTAAAATAATGCATTTAACTAAATCATGCACCACTAAGACTCATTTTAAAATTAAGTAAATGCATTAATAATTAAATAAATGCATGGGTTATATGTGTACTGAATTTGAGCACTACAAGTTGCTTATTCTTTTTGAAGCTAGATGATTGATTCACGTATTCAGGTATTGGATAATTTGTGCATTTCATATTTTGAAATATCATCATTTGAAAATATTTCGGTTGGTTAGTTATCCCTCTAATTTTTATCAATTTCGAACTTTCAAAAATATAGGGGATAACTAATTATAATTTTATGGGGGAGTTTGAATTTCAAACTTTGGGCTTAATTTATTTTAAAATCAATCTTTTTGATTAACACAAAAAAGGAGAGAAATATGTTAGATAAAATTCTTTTTATCCAAGTTTTGTGATCATAAAAAAAGGGGAGATTGTTGGTTGAGAAAAACTAGCATTCTTGATTTTGATGAGAACAAAACTTGTTATTGTGTTTCAACATATTTATTCAAGTGTGAAGTTGATACATCAAGTTGGAAGCTGGAACATCAATTTCGCAATCGGTTGAATTCTGGCGAGGTTCGGTATTTTGAGCATATATTAAAAACAAGAGATCGATATGACATAAGGCCAAAACAGTTGGAAATCCAACTCAATTATCTACAAGTCATATCTCAGGAAGGTCGGACCAGTTCGAATGTTATCTAGGTCAAACCGCTGATTGAATTTCAGACAAGACATTTTGGATTCTGCAAACGGTTCAAAACGCGCAGTGTTAGTATTTTGTCCATATCTCTCAGCTCGTTGATTCACATGACAATCCGCCAACTTCCATGAGAAAAAAACACGTTTTGGAACAAATCGTACATCACGTCATTTGGGTAAAATCGAATGGTATCTAGTCCAAACCGGTTGTTGAATGACCAAACTGATTGCACAAAAACATCAATCAGTTGGGTATGAGCAGTTACGGTATTTTGGCCATATCTCTCAGCTCGCTTATTGGAATGCAGCGATTCAGTATGATTTGGAAAGATAGGACAATGATCTACAAATCATCTTCATAAGTCAAAGTCTAAATCGAAGCTTAAGATGCTGATAAATGGTGATGAAGCTACTAGTTCTGCACAACAAACCAGTTGAGATGCGATTGAGATGCTGACCAGATTGAACTGCTGACCAGTTCTGACCAGTTTTCAAAAGCTGACCAGTTTCAACCGCTGATCAACTGACTAGTTTGAACCGTTGACCAACCAGTTTAAGCTTGGGAAAAGGTCTAGCAAGGCGAATTTGACCGTTGCAATTTCAGAATCAGTACAGAAACTTTCTAAACGGTCATATTCTTGTGTCTAACGTATATATCATTGTTGGATACTATGAAGACAATATGTTGAAGATTAAACAAGAGCATTTGAAGTGGATTCAAAGCATGGGCGGTTAGCATGAAGAAATTTGCTAATTGAGAGCAGAACCATTGTGTGAGGATAAATTTGAGATGTACACTATAAAGGATAAATTCCTCACACACAATCACTCGTACATTTACAAGAGAGTTGAACTTCAAAGTTTAGTTGAGTGAGACTTCACACAAAGACATTAAAGATTGTGTTTGTAGTCTTGGCATAAGAGACGTTAAACATTATGCGGATTGTGAGGTTGCGGCCTATAATCGAGAGTGTGCTAGGAGTTTCAATTAAGCAAGAGATAAGTTCTAATTTGAAATGGGTTTGTACAAGGTGTTGTATAAATCAAAGTCTTCTAGTGGATCCTTCCCAAGGGGAAGAAGGGGTGACGTAGGAGTTGTTAATCTCCGAACATCCATAAAAAAATTTGTGTCTATTTATTTATTGCATTTACTTATCATTTTCATTGTTTTAAAGATGCATTGTTGAAGCATTTTATGTGTTCTTCAAATGCAAAAATATTCATAACAAGTGTTTGATAAAATGCTTCAACCAAAATATTTTTACTCATTCAACTTGCATATATTTTAAATGCTTTACAAAATATTTGATCGGTTTCTACGAAGGATTATTTCGAGTGTCTTCCGCTTAGTTTGAAAATCAAACTCGATTTAATTCATCGGTGTTCACATTTTCAAGAACAAGCTATTGTAGCTTTTAAAAAAAACTATTTTTTAAAGAGTTTATACACCCCCCTCTAAACTCTTTCCAATCTCAACAGATACTCGTACTTTGTATGCTATATTATAACTTGACTCATGTACTTGCGATTTATTTGAGCATGAAAAATTTATTTTTAATTGGGGATTTTCAATGATTTAAAAGATATATCAAAGGTTGATCTAGGATTTAGCAACAATGTGTTTGAATTTGGAAAATAGTCCAACTCTAGTACTGATACATATATCTCACCAACAGCCGCCCCTACGGTCAAGAACTTTCCAACTAAGAGACAAGATTTGGTACCAAAGCTGAACCAAAGGAGATATAATTTTGTATGTCACTACTATTTTAAACATGGTCACATCAAACCCTATTGCTTGAAGATGAGAGAAGACTACATGAGTTGGGAGACTAATCAGATGTTCAAAGTGTCCTATAACACCAACCACAACATCTCCAACATGAGAAATTCAGAAAAAATTATTTGGGTACCTAAGGTTGAAATTTATTGCACTATTATCTATACATGTTTAAAACTAACATTGAAGGTCTATGTAGTTTGATAGTTGGTGCTCACGCCACTTGATAGGTTGAAGGAAAACCTTACCGATTATATTGAACAAAAGTGTAAGAGTGACCTATGGAGGTGATGCAAAAGGAAAGATTGTTGGAAAGTGATACTGAATGTGGACAGACATCCTAAACTTCACAACGGCCTTCATGTCGAGGGATTCTATAGCGTACCGTACTTTTACCGTTCAAACTTTGCTGAAAAATCTAAAATTTTCTTAAACATAACATAACCTTCAAAGTTTGCCATAAAATATCTCAACCAAGTCCCCCATAAGACATGGTTGCTCAAAATAACTTCAATAAAATTTGCTCACAAAAGGTTTGCTCAAAGTGTTTCCCTCAAAACATGAAATCAGAGGAAATTAATATTTGCATAAAAACATAAACATTGCGGTCCTCGGGTTAGCCTCCCGCTCAGTCCAAGCCTGCCCCTTGGTCGCCACCTCCTGTCTCCTCATCAACATACTCACCTGCATTGATCAAGTCTAGTGAGTCTAAAGACTCAACACGTATAAACTGGGAGATAGCGAGTACTACATAATAAAACCGCATGCAACTTTAAAAATAGAACATACATACTTGAACTTGAATTTAACATGCTTGAAACTTCAACATCGTGAGCTTAACTTAGACGTGCCATCAACATGAGCTTTTCTTAAACATTCTCGTAACATAAACTTAAGCGTACAAAGCATAATTTTTGTGTAGAGGCATGTTTCAAAGTAAGTGACCCATAACATAATAAGGCCTGATTAGACACACCACAATACTGGGATGACAGGAACGTATCCACTGTCGCATACATAAGATCCCCGTTCATAAGTTTAACTGGTGGATTGGTCCTTATTCATAAGTTTAACGCTTTCCAATCCCGATCTGAACCCGTTCATAAGTTTAACGGGGCAGAGCGGTCCTCGGCCACGTTCACCGACTTCCAAACCCATTCATACATTTGGTCACAAAGCAATTAGCATACCTCAAAACTTTAAAAAATTTCTTTTGCACGTCATCATACTTACTTGGCGTTGAGGGATTCGTTGGATCTCGTTTGGGGTCGTCGCTGCTGCACAAACTAACATGAAACTGCATACTAAACTTGCATAGCTTAGACGTATCAATCCTACTTACTTACAAGTTCATTCAATTCCTTAGGACGTTCTAAAATCCCCATGACTCGACCTTGTAAATCATTGTACTAGACCATGACATCAAATTTCAAGGCATACTATAGAATTTTTCTCAAAATATGAAGGACACGGACCCCGTGCCCAGGTCCGGCCCCGGGTCCGTGTAGGCTCGGTAAAATGTGTGCGAAGGATAAGGGAAGGCACGGACCCCGTGCTAAGGTCCGGTAAGGGTCCGTGTACTCACTGTAATGGCGCACCAAGGGAAAAGAAAAGACACGGACCCCGTGCCAAGGTCCGTGCTCGGGTCTGTGTACCTGCGGGACAAGCGAAGTTACGAAAATTCTGTACATGTTTTGTTTAACGCACTCGACTCAATTGTATGGACCATGAATCAACACCACGAGACCATCTTAGGCTACTATATTATTAACTCAAGCCTATACGATTGTCCCATCACAACCACATATCCCAAATAGCTCATCAAACTCATGAACAAAACCTTTGACAGAAAAATGGTTTATACGGCTACTCGTTCTCCCAAGGACCCAACGACATGAAACGACACATCAATAGCCATCCCAAAAACCAGCGAAACATACCTAGACGCAGCAACGGTCACCCATCGATCCCCAACGAAGCCTACAACGAATAAACTTCAAGAACGCATCAACATCATATTTTTCTGAAAAATGCAGTTTGAGCAGTTCCACGAAAAACGCCATAACTCACTCAAATTTTGTCCAAAAATTTCGAATTTTATATCAAATCTAAGGTATCGAAAAGTTATACGTTTTTGCGTGAAAATTTTTCCCAAAATCTTGATCGAAAATTCGTAGTTCTAATAAGAACAGTAAAACGTGATTTAGATCTAAAACATTTCCTTCAAAATCGATCCAAACAAAAAACCGCTCAAACTCTGAACAATATACATGAATTTTCACACGTAAAAAAATGCAACACGTAATATGACATGATCGACGCAGCAAAAGAGAGATTATACGTGCCTTTTGGATGATAAACTTTACCGACACGGCGATACCGAAGCGGAGAACGAAGAGAAGTTGATCCGGGACGATCGCGGCGCTAAAATTTGCGATAAAAACTCACGAAAATGGCTGTAATGGTGAAGGGGATGGGGCGGCTGCTGATTGGAAAGCCCACCCTAGGTTTTGTTTCTCTCAAAATTAATAGAAACTGAATTGTGATAGTGTGTGTGTTTTGCCGATAACAGTGTGTGAAAAAGTGTGTAAAATGTGTAAGTGTGTGTGTGGCGTGGGTTTAGCTAGTAATTAGGGAATAAATTATTGCCATAATGCGTAATTAACAGGTAAACAAAATGCTAATCCTCCACTAATTAAATAAAACCTCTAACTTTAAAATAACTTGCACAAAGCCAACTTTAAAAGTCTTAAAATTCTAAAATTCACTAAATAAATAATTTTATGCTTAAAGGTGCTAAGGCTAAATAAATTATTTAAAACGTCCCATCCTCGACTAAAATAAAATTAACACATTCAAAAATTGCCAAAATCGTCGCCGGTCTTTTCCTCAATCCCGCCTCGAATGATCGCCTGAAACATGAAACTCGAAAGACATTTTAACGTGCATCACAATAAACATGAATAATTTAAAATAATACATTTAAATAAATTATGCATGGCTAAGAAAATCATTTTAAATTAAATAACTGAATTAAGAAATAAATAATGCATGGGTTTTACGTGTACGAATTTGAGCTCTACAGTTCCTCCCCCACTTATAAAAATTTCGCCCTCGAAATTAAGTCTTACTGAACAACTCCGGGTGGCGAAGTCTCATATCTGCCTCTGACTCCAAAGTGGCCTCTTCCACTGATTGGTTTAGCCACTGAACTTTGACTAGCTTAGTCACTTTGTTCCGGAGCCTACGCTCTTGCCTGTCTAGGATTTGGACTGGTTTTTCCTCATAAGACAAGTCTGGAGCCAGCTGCAACGACTCATAACTCAGAATGTGCGAAAGATTAGCCATATATTTCCTCAGCATCGAGACATGGAACACATTGTGTATCCCGGCCAGATTTGGCGGAAGGGCAACACGATAGGCTATTGTCCCATCTCTGTCCAAAATTTCAAACGGTCCAATGAACCTCGAACTCAAATTGTCTCTTTTCCCGAATCTCATCACCCCCTTCATAGGTGCTATCTTGACGAAAACGTGATCACCAACGCAAATTCGAGATCTCTCCTCCTCTTATCAGTATAACTCTTCTGACGAATCTGGGCGGTCTTCATTCTATCACGAATCTTGACCACCACGTCTGCAATCTGCTGAACTATTTATGGTCCAAGTTCAGCTCTTCCTCCGACCTCGTCCCAATGAACTGGTGATCTGCACTTTCTTCCATATAAGGCCTCGTAAGGAGCCATACCTATTGATGATTGGAAGCTGTTGTTGTAAGTAAATTCCACTAGAAGTATCTTAGACTCCCAAGTTCCCTGAAAATCAATCATACACGTTCGCAACAAGTCCTCTAAAATCTGAATCACTCGCTCAGACTGGCCATCTGTCTGGGGGTGAAAAGCTGTACTGAAAGCAACTTTGTCCCCATGGCTGCATGTAAGCTCTTCCAGAAGGACGATGTGAATCTCGGGTCCCTGTCGGACACAATTGAAACTGGGAATCCATGCAGACGGACTATATCGCTGATATAAAGCTCCGCATACTGCGTCATGGAGGAATCCGTCTTCACTGGAAAGAAATGCACTGACTTGGTGAGTCGGTCCACTATAACCCAAATAGCATTAAAACCTCTGACTAATCTAGGCAACCCAACCACAAAATCCATAGTAATATTCTCCCATTTCCACTCTGGGATCGGGAGTGGCTTAAGCATCCCTGCTGGCCTCTGATGCTCTGCCTTCACCTGCTGACAAGTGAGGCATTCTGACACAAATCGGCGGATGTCTCTCTTCATCCCTGGCCACCAATACAAAATCTGGAGATCCTTATACATCTTGGTACCACATGAATGGATAGAATACGGAGATGCGTGTGCCTCTGTCAAAATATCCTGTCTGATTGATTCACCACTAGGCACCCAAATTCTACCTCTGTATCTCACAATCCCATCTGACACTGTATAAAGAACACTGCCCTTGGCCTCATCTTTCAGTCTCCATTTCTGTGGCTGCTCATCTGAAGACTGTCCTGCCCGGATACGGTCTAGAAAATCAGATTTTACTGTCAGATTAGACAGCCTAGGAGCTATGCCCTCACGATAAATCTCTAGACCAAACTTCTGAATCTCAGACTGAAGAGGTCTCTGCACTGACAACTGCGCTACAACTGCCACCTTCCTGCTCAATGCGTCTGCGAGAACATTAGCCTTTCCAAGATGGTAGCTAATTTGCAGTCGTAATCCTACACAAGCTCTAACCACCGTCTCTGCCTCATATTCAGCTTTTTCTGCGTGAAGAAATATTTGAGACTCTTATGATCGGTGAGAATCTGAAATTTCTCGCCGTATAGGTAGTGTCTCCAAATTTTCAGTGCGAAGACAACGGCGGCTAACTCAAGATCATGCGTCGGGTAGTTCTTCTCGTGCACTTTCAACTGCCTGGAAGCATAAGCTATGACCCGACCCTGCTGCATCAATACTGCACCTAACCCGAGCTTAGATGCATCGGTATATAACACAAAGTCTCCTTGCCCTGATGGCATGGCTAGCACCGGCGCAGAAATAAGAGCTTGCTTCAACGTAACGAAGCTCTTCTGACAATCATCACTCCACACAAATTTGGCATTTTTCTTTGTTAGTGAAGTGAGCCGCACTGCTATGGACGAAAACCCTGAAAAAACTTCCGGTAGTAACCCGTTAAACCCAAAAAGCTGCGGATTTCAGATGCATTCTTTGGCTCAACCCATTCCTTGACAGATGCTACTTTCGCTGGATCCACCTCGATTTCACTGCTAGATACTATATGCCCCAAAAAAGCTACTTTCTGCAACCAAAACTCGCACTTACTGAACTTCGCAAATAACTTGCAACTCTGCAAAATCTGTAAAACTATCCTCAAGTGCTGGTTGTGCTCCTCATGGCTCTTCGAGTATATAAGGATGTCTTCAATGAAAACTATGACAAATTAATCTAGGAAAGGCTGAAATACTCGGTTCATGAGATCCATGAAAATTGCTGGAGCATTTGTCAATCCAAATGGCATCACCAAGAACTCGTAATGCCCATATCTGGTCCTGAAAGCTGTCTTGTGGACATCTGCATCCTTCACTTTCAGCTGATGATACCCTGATCGAAGATCTATCTTAGAGAACACGGTAGCTCCCTGCAGCTGATCAAACAAGTCTTTGATTCTAGGCAACGGGTACTTATTCTTGATCGTTACCTTGTTCAGCTCACGGTAATCGATGCACAGTCTCATGCTTCCGTCATTCTTTTTCACAAAGAGCACTGGTGCGCCCCACGATGAGAAACTTGGGCGGATAAACTCCTTGTCTAAGAGCTCCTGAATCTGCTGCTTAAGTTCTAACATCTCTGCTGGAGCTAATCTGTACGGCGCCTTAAAGATTGGCACTGTGCCTGGCATGAGATCGATTGCAAACTCCACCTCTCTATCTGGTGGAAGGCCTGCGACGTCGTCTGGAAAAACGTCTGGGAAATCTCTGACTACTGGCACCCCTGATATAGAAGGAGTGGGCACGTCCGGTGCTGAGATAATGCTGTCCAGGAAGGCCTGACACCCCTTCGAAATGAGTCTCCGTGCCTGCATGCAAGTGATCACGCGCGAGAAACTCCTCCATCTGGCTGGCTCAAAAAGAAACTGCTTCATGCTCAATGGTCTGACTAACACTGATCTCTTCTGGAAGTCGATAAGAACTCTGTTCTTAGTCAGCCAGTCCTTTCCCAATATGATGTCAAATTCTGGCATTGGCAATAGGATTAAATCTGCATATACTAGGTGGCCATGCAGTTCTAGATCGATATCTCTGACCACACTGGTAGCTAACAGCTCTTCCCCTGATGTGACTGTCACTGAAAAGTTCACGTCTAGGCCAATGGACTTGAGGTCCAAATGATTAGCAAAAGTCTCTGATATGAAGAAGTGAGTGGCTCCTGAGTCTATCAGTGAAGTTGTGGATAATCTCTTAATAAAAATGTTTCCTGAGATACGTTAGCACAACCCAAAACTTATATCCCCGACATACAGACAGTAACCTAAAGCATAATAGAACTCAATATCCCAAATCACACAAAATATTACTAGCACAATAATAATCCCAAGCAAAATTTCAACATGCATGGCAAAATAATACTGAGTTTAGGTAGAAAAGTTTACCAGTTAGTAAAGTGGTGTCTGGATCCGCCTCCTGTGCGTGCATGGCGAATACCCTGCCCTGGGTTGGTTGCTTCCACTGCGGGCACTCCTTCACAATGTGGTCACTGGATCCGCATTTGAAGCATTTGCCTGATCCGTACAAACACTGGCCCTTATGCTGACGATTGCACTTTGGGCACACGGGGTATTCTAGCTTCTGAGGAACTCCCTGCTGCTGGATTGTACCCTTGCCCTGCGGCGGTCCATGATACTGCTTCTTCCCTGGCGGCCCCTGGGGAGGCCTCCTATGCTGAGGTCGCTGATGCTGCTGCTGCTGGTACTGCGGGGCCTGATAGGGCCTCTTGCCCTGCCTGTCAGCCTCAATATCTCGCTGGTCTTGCTCTGTCGCCAGAGCTCTAGATACGGCGACTGCATAAGTAGTAGGGCCAGCTACCCTCACATCACGGCGCAAGATCGGCCGCAGTCCATCCATGAAATGCATCAGCTTTGCTTGGGCATCATTTGCAATGAGGGGTACGAAGTAACACCCCCTCTCAAACTTTCTGACAAAATCTGCCACACTACTGTCTCCTTGTCTCACCGTCATAAATTCCCTGGTCAGACGAGAGCATACCTCTTCAGTGAAGTACTTGGCGTAGAACACCTCTTTGAATCCGTTCCACGACAGATTCTGCAAGTTTGCTGCCACTGATGCACTCTCCCACCATAATCTAGCATCCCCTGACAGCAAGAATATAGCAGATCTGACCCTGTCAGCATCAGTCAGTTCCATAAAGTCGAATATTACCTCGATGGACTTGATCCATCCCTCAGCTACCATCAGGTCAGTAGTACCCGAAAACTCCTTCGGACTAATCCTCCTGAACCTCTCATATACTACCTCTGATCTATGCCTCTCCTCTGGGCCTACAGCAGTCTGGTTCCTTGCAAACTGTGCGAAGAATTGCGTTATACCAGCAAGCATCTGCGCTTGCATATCTGGAGGTGGTGGTGGAGGATTGGCTCTTCCCTCATCTCGAGGCTCTCTGTCCTCCTCCCTAGCTTCCCGTTTATTCATACGTCTAGGAGGCATACTGTCCCAATGAATTACCCAACACGTAAACCCAACATGCATGAATATGATATAAATGACATACGACCCACGAAATTGGAACTTAAACATGAACATGCTTAAATCATGGCTTAATGCATACTACATAGCATAAATTTTTGAAACTTTAAAAATTACAGACTTGCGGTGTGACTTTGTGAGCTTCTTGCGGCTGGCGGTAGGCGTAACCCTTTACAAGAACACGGCTCTGATACCAACTGTAGCGTACCATACTTTTACCGTTCAAAATTTGCTGAAAAATCTAAAATTTTCTTAAACATAACATAACCTTCAAAGTTTGTCATAAAATATCTCAACCAAGTCCCCCATAAGACATGGTTTCTCAAAATAACTTCAATAAAATTTGCTCACAAAAGGTTTGCTCAAAGTGTTTCCCTCAAAACATGAAATCAGAGTAAATTAACATTTGCATAAAAACATAAACATTGCGGTCCTCGGGTTAGCCTCCCGCTCAGTCCAAGCCTGCCCCTTGGTCGCCACCTCCTGTCTCCTCATCAACATACTCACCTGCATCGATCAAGTCTAGTGATTCTAAAGACTCAACACGTATAATTAAATTGGGAGAGAGCGAGTACTACATAATAAAACCGCATGCAACTTTAAAAATAGAACATACATACTTGAACTTGAATTTAAAATGCTTGAAACTTCAACATCGTGAGCTCAACTTAGACGTGCCATCAACATGTGCTTTTTTTAAACATTCTCGTAACCTAAACTTGAGCGTAGAAAGCATAATTTTTGCGTAGAGGCATGTTTCAAAGTAAGTGAGCCATAACATAATAAGGCCTGATCAGACATACCACAATACTGGGCTGACAGGGACGTATCCACTGTCGCATACATAAGATCCCCGTTCATAAGTTTAACGGGTGGATTGGTCCCTGTTCATAAGTTTAACGCTTTCTAATCCCGATCTGAACCCGTTCATAATTTTAACGGGGCGGAGCGGTCCTCGGCCACGTTCACTGACTTCCAAACCCATTCATACATTTGGTCACAAAGCAATTAGCATACCTCAAAACTTTAAAAAAATTTCTTTTGCACGTCATCATACTTACTTGGCGTTGAGGGATTCGTTGGATCTCGTTTGGGGTCGTCGCTGCTGCACAAACTAACATGAAACTGCATACGAAACTTGCATAGCTTAGATGTATCAATTCTACTTACTTACAAGTTCATTCAATTCCTTAGGACGTTCTAAAATTCTCATGACTCGACCTTGTAAATCATTGTACTAGACCATGACATCAAACCTCAAGGCATATTATATAATTTTTCCCAAAATATGAAGGACACGGACTCCGTGCCCAGGTCCGGCCCCGGGTCCTTGTAGACTCGGTAAAATGTGTGCGAAGGATAAGGGAAGGCACGGACCTCGTGCTAAGGTCCGGGTAAGGGTCCGTGTACTCACTATAATGGTGCACCAAGGGAAAAGCAAAGACACGGACCCCGTGCCAGGGTCTGTGCTCGGGTCCATGTACCTGCGGGACAAACGAAGTTACGAAAATTCTGTACATGTTTTTAACGCTCTCGACTCGATTGTATGGACCATGAATCAACACCACGAGACCATCTTAGGCTACTATATTTTTTACTCAAGCCTATACGATTGTCCCATCACAACCTCATATCCCAAATAGCTCATCAAACTCATGAACAAAACATTGGACAGAAAAATGGTTTACACGGCTACTCGTTCTCCCAAGGACCCAACGACGTGAAACGACACATCATTAGCCATCCCAACAACCTGCAAAACATACCTGGATGTAGCAATGGTCACCCATCGATCCCCAATGAAGCCTTCAACAAATAAACTTCAAGAACTCATCAACATCATATTTTTCTGAAAAATGCAGTTTGAGCAGTCCCACGAAAAACGCCATAACTCACTCAATTTTTGTCCAAAAATTTCAAATTTTATATCAAATCGAAGGTATCAAAAATTTCTACGTTTTTTGCGTTAAAGGTTTTCCCAAAATCCTGACAGAAAATTCGCAGTTCTAATAAGAACAGTAAAACGTGATTTAGATCTAAAATTTTTCCTTCAAAATCGATCCAAACAAACAACTGCTCAAACTCTGAACAATATACATGAATTTTTTCACACGTAAAACAACGCAACACATAATATGACATGATCGACGCAGCAAAAGAGAGATTATACATGCCTTTTGGATGATAAACTTTACCGACACGGCGATACCGAAGCGGAGAACGAAGCGATGTTGATCCGGGACGATCGCGGCGCTAAAATTTGCAATAAAAACTCACGAAAATGGCTGGAATGGTGAAGGGGATGGGGCGGCTGCTGATGGGAAAGAAGAACCCTAGGTTTTCTTTCTCTCAAAATTAATAGAAACTGAATTGTGATAGTGTGTGTGTTTTGCCGATATCAGTGTGTGAAAAAGTGTGTAAAATGTGTAAGTGTGTGTGTGGCGTGGGTTTAGATAGTAATTAGGGAATAAATTATTGCCATAATGTTTAATTAACATGTAAACAAAATGCTAACCCTCCACTAATTAAATAAAACCTCTAACTTTAAAATAACTTGCACAAAGCCAACTTTAAAAGTCTTAAAATTCTAAAATTCACTAAAGAAATAATTTTATGCATAAAGGTGCTAAGGCTAAATAAATTATTTAAAACGCCCCATCCTCGACTAAAATAAAATTACCACATTTAAAAATTGCCAAAATCGTCGCCGGTCTTTTCCTCAATCCCGCCTCGAATGATCGCCTGAAACATGAAACTCGAAAGACATTTTAACGTGCATTACAATAAACATGACTAATTTAAAATAATACATTTAAATAAATTATGCATGGCTAAGAAAATCATTTTAAATTAAATAACTGATTTAACAAATAAATAATGCATGGGTTTTACGTGTACGAATTTGGGCTCTACAGATTCAATTCCAACTTAATAAACATTAGTCAATTATGTGCTGATGAGTTTTATGTTAAGTTTGAAAAAAATACTTATGAAGTCTTTAATAAAGATCATGCAAGTGTTATGAAAGGTACAAGAGCTGTCGACAACTACTATCAACTAAGAAAGGAACATGTATGCATACATACAAAAGTAAGTGAACTTGATTTGTAACATCAAAAGCATTGATATACCAACTTCAAGACATTGAAGAATTTGAGAAAATACGATGTTGTACGATGTATGCCTAACTTTACCTCAGTAATACCATATGTTTGTGGGGCATTTAAAAAAAGCATGCAAACTCGAGTGCAACATCAAGTGTTGCAACACTTTGGCACAAAACGCTGTCTTGAATTGTTACATATGGATATTATGGGTCCAATGAAAGTGGAAAACTTTGGAGGTAAAAATACTTATTTGTTTGTGTTGATAACTTTTCACGATTCGCATAGGTAAGTTTTCTTAGAGAAAAATCAGATATTTTTTATGCATTTAAGAAAATAGTTGAGAAGATCACCAATCTGCACAATTTGAGGGTTGGAAAAATTATAACTAATACAACAAATCTGTTTCAGTTGAGTTCCCCCTCCGATCATCTTACTGCTGATCAAGAATCGGTTCTGATTCATTATCAGTAATACACATTATAAATCAAATCAAATAATCAGATAAACATGTATTTCAAAGCAGTAAAACATGCTAGCAGTCAAAAGCAAGGAAAGATAACTCATTCTACCCCGCTCACTAGCTTCTATCTCAGTCTCAAGAACCTAAAGTTCTAGAACCTACTGCTCTGATACCACCTGCTGTGGGGACCCGGACACTAATATATTTCTTAATCGTTCTTGGGAATAATTTAATCAATTAAGATAAACAGGGTCTAATTTTTTTTAAAAAAATACAAATGCGGAACGTAATGGAATCACTTTGATATACATATCAAAAGTAAAGTACATGTCTCGTACTCAATACATTAAAATCAAATTAGGGTTCAACTACTATATATCAAGTGCTGAAGTCTATCTACTTCTGATCCGGATCTCCACGCTAACTTGTCCTCTCTCATCCTCTTCCTGACCCTGATCCTGTCCCACCTGTTGTCCTGCACACATACATACACGACAACAGCCGGATAACTCCGTTGAGAATATAATCCCAGTATAAACAATGAATAAATGAAATCATATAAAAACATATATAAAAGCATAAACAGGCATCAATAACATGTATCAAATCTGAAAACATGAATTGATATAAAACTGTAAATCAACTAGTGGCTCGTCATCTCAAACTCGACTCATCTCTAATATAGAGATCCCAATTCCTGGACAATAGCACATATATCGAATCTCAGCGATAGGAGTCGATCTACTCCTAAGCAACATCGATATAATTCAATCATCTATTGTCTTTGCATATCCGCCATAGACTTGGCATATCCGCCAATGACTAGGCATCTCCGCCCATGACTCAATACATGCTTTGCTACAAATCAATAGACTAAGCACCATAATTTTAAAACATCAATGAAATGAAATAAAGTATGTGGTTTTTGGGAAACTCAAGTCCAATCTGACTCAAGTAGATCTCTCGGTTAAAATTGATTTATACCTTTCTTTCTGTCAATCTGACTCTGTCGACGTCTCGGATTCAAAACCTTTCAATACTCAATCTGGCAATGACAATCGAATATACTGTATCAATACTCAACTCAAATCAAGACATCTCAGTCTTATCAAATTCTGACGGTACAACAACATAATTTCAAAAATACCGGTAATACAAATAAGTATATACCAATTCCAATAACTCATAATCAATAACAATACAACTATGATATAAAATCTCAATCAAATCAAATCGGAAAATCATAACAATTTCATATGATATCTATTCTTCAATCCGGTTTCGATTATACGATGTTTACTATGTCAAGAACATCATATATGAATCATATCCGATTCTCTTCAATATCATAATTTCAAATCATATCAAAACGTAGTAAAACTTGCATCCATTTGAAGCTCTCGTCGATGGAAACACGGTACTGAAATCGGATTGAAAATCGGACGGACGGATCTTTCGTAAACTTCAAATTTCTAAAATGAAAGTCGTAAGAATCTTTCACACAATTCTTCTGAACCTTTCTCGTTTCTCTCCGTGAGTTATGAAGGGATAGAAGCTTTTATATATATCTTGCATGGTTAAGGGGCCAGTGGCTTCATGTTCATGCTGCACGTCTCGTGCATATGCGCGAGACCTACTGGTCTCAACATTTTCTTCTCGGCAGCTCGCGCATATGCGCGCACTTCTTCCGCGCATATGCGCGAGGTTATCTGGACTTGCACTTGGCTTCCCGCATAGCTCGCGCATATGCACGCACACCCTTCGCGCATATGCGCGAGGTCCTATGCCCATATGCACGCATCAGTGCCGCGCATATGTGCGAGGGGTAATTTCTTCGCACGAATCTCGTGTCATTTCTCGTCTTTCTCGGTCCGATCCTTTTCGTCTATAATCACAGCAATTATCAATAAATCATTTCAGATTATAATAACAAAATTCTCGGGCATTACATTCTTCATCTACAGTAGAAGCTGATTCCAATAAGCATCTCTCCAAGGAATCTTTCGTCATCTTACCTGCACTGATATGAGATATGCATGAATCAATGATATCAATACTATGACAAATACTTACCTCATTTGGTCCTCTGATGTTGTTGTAGATGTTGAACACAACTTCCTCTCCACCTACTCTCAGCGTGAGCTCGCCCTTGTGCACATCAATCAATGCTTTTCCGGTGGCCAAGAACGGCTTTCCAAAGATAAGCGGAGTCTCCTGGTTTTCTTCTATATCTAAAATGACAAAATCAGCAGGTAAATATGAATTTGTCTACATTTACCAGCACATCCTATACTATCCCTCGTGGATAGGTAAGTGATATGTCCGCCAGCTACAAAGTAATAGTTCTAGGCTTCACCTCGCCAAGCTCCAAGGTCCTGTAAATAGAAAAATGCATTAAATTAATATTGGCACATAAATCACATAAAGCTCTATTTACCCTAGAGCCACCAATTACACAAAGAATAGTAAAACTCCCTGGATCTTTGAGTTTTTGTGGTAGCTTCCTTTAGAGTATGGCACTGCACGCCTCGGTTAGCTTCACGGTCTCAAATTCTTGAAGTTTCCTCTTCTTGGACTTCACATCTTTGATGAATTTAGCGTAATTGGGCATTTGATCCAATGCATCGGCAAATGGGATGTTAATGTGTATTTTCTTGAAGATTTCCAGGAACTTTGCAAACTAATCATCTAACCCTTTCTTCTTGAACCTCTGTGGATATGGAAGATTCACCTTTGGTAAAGGTTATTGTTTAAGTACTTTCTTAGGTTCCTCTACTTTGTCATTTTCAACACTTACACCCTTTTCATCATCTTTCTCAACAAGAATATCTACTTTCTCTTCAGCAGGCTCTGGGATTCCAATTTCCTTGCCACTCCTTAGTGTGACAGCTTTGCATTGCTCCGTAGGATTCACCTCTGTATTGCTTGGGAACTATCCTCTATTCTGATCTTTTAAAGCATTGGTTAGTTGCTTAATCTGTGTTTCCAAGGATTTCATCGTGGCACTCATATTACCCATGTGTGTCTCCATGTTATCAAGACGAGATTCAGTTCTAGCCATTATTATACCAGACTCAGCCACAAACGTCCCAACTAGATCCTCAAAAGACGGCTTTCCTTCCCTCTTCTGTGTATTGAACCCCGGTGGAGGATTCAACACGTTCTTGTTGTTCGCATAAGAGAAATTCTCGTGATTTCTCAAACTTGGATGATAAGTATAAGGGGGAAGGTTACCTCGATATCCTCCATAGCCACGATTGTTGTTGATGTACTGAGCCTCCTCCACAACGGGCTCTTCTTCGACAGTTACCAGTGCTACATCAGACGTAGATTGGCTTGCCTTGTTCATCGTTGTAGTCTATGTGGTTAATGCCGAAACCAGTGCAGTAAGTGATGTGATCGGGTCTACGGCATACAATCCAGCAGGATTTCTTGATCCAGATCTCTCACTTGGCCACTGGTAATTGTTAATGGTCATCTGTTCAAGCAATTCATAAGCCGCATCAGGTGTTTTGGAAAAAAATAGTACCTCCAGCAGCTGCATCCACATTCCGTCTAGTTGGCCCATCCAAATCATTATAAAATAGCTCAATATGCAGCCATTCTACATATCCATGATTTAGACACTTCCTGAGTAATTCTTTGCATCTCTCCCAAGCCTCATATAACACCTCGAATTCATTCTGCCTGAAGTTGGTGATATCTATTTTCAGCTGTGCAGACTTGGCAGGAGGAAAATAACTTGATAGGAACTTTTTAACCAAATCTGCCCATGTAGTACTACTCCCCAAAGGTAGAGACTGGAGCCAACTCCATGTTTGATCCCTTAGAGAAAACGGAAACAAGCGCAATCGAATAATTTCGTCAGAAACACCATTAATTTTTACCGTATCCGTGATCTCTAGAAAAGTTCTTAGGTGAAGATGGGGATCTACAGTGGCTGCTCCTCCAAATTGGTTCTGTTGAACCATGTTGATGAGAGCGGGTTTTTAGCTCGAAGTTATTAGCAGCAATGGTTCCGCGAGCTATTCCAGAATAATGAGCGTTGATGACTGGGCGAAAATGTTCTCGGATTGGCACCTCTCTCGGGAATTCATTCTGATTATCTCTGTTCTCAGTCATTGCTTTAATTTACTCTATTCTTGCTTTCCTTAATCTCCTGGCAGTTCTCTCGATTTCTGGATAAAAAATCAGCAAGTCGGGATTTTGATATTTTCGCATGCACCGCAAAACAGAGAAGATTATCAATTAACAAAATAAATAAATAAAATAAAGTTTAAATTAAAGTCAAGACTACTTAGTAACGATATTAATATGCAATTAAATAAAAAAAAACTCTCCGACAACGGCACCAAAAACTTGTTGCTTATTTTCACTACCGCAATTGTATGGTGTCAAGTTTTAGTACTGGTTTGAGTACATATATCGATCCCACGAGGAGTACCTATTTAATACTGTTTTTAAGTACCATAATTGACATAGTTCAACTTTATTTAGACAAATCAATGAAATGGTTTATAATCAATTCAGATAAAATAGCGAATTATGTAAATCTTATGCACACAGCTGAGATTTAGTGAGTAAAGCAATCTAAAGATATGATTTCGTCTGGTCTTCTTTATGCTAAATTAAAATTGACTAACAAATTATTAAATTGCATCATGTTTACTAACCAAGAACTCGCAATTTTTCAATTCCTTTTTTCAAGTGATAAATAGAACGGTATTACCTATTACCGATTTTAATATGTCTATTCAAAATCACGTAACACGTAATAAATGCAAACAAGGTTCTTTGATGGATTCGTCATATTTATACGTCTTTTGCGCGAAATAAACATCTAACGATGTGATTTCCACTGTCCTAATTTCAATCCCCTCTTTCGAGTATTAGATCTTAATTATTTGATCAATCGAATTATGACCAGTAATTCAAAAGCATTAAGACCAAGAAATCACAAATAAACACAATGAATTAATTCACTGAAAATTCAAAACATCAATAACATAGGTTCAACCAAAACTACGTCAATCTCTAGAAAATAAAATTAGTTCATACTCGAATCTAAATCAATACAAAACATGTTTATAATCATTAAAAACGTAAAGGTAAATAACCGAATTAGAAATGTGTTTAGAAGAAATGAAGTGCGTCTCCGTGTTCGGATTTAGCATCTTCTATCTCTGTTCTTCGCGTTCCGTGCTCCGCTCTTTTGCTCTCCTTTCTCTCTGATACGTCGGCTATCGTAAAATTTCCGAACCCCTTTACAAAGCCCACGACTATACCTATTTAATTTTGAACATCGCGTCGCGCGCATATGCGCGACCTAGACCGGTGCATATGTGCACCTCTTTTTTTACTGAGCTCCTTCTCCTCACGAGCATCGGGAATTTCTTCAAACGCTCATATGCGCGCCTTATCCGGCGCATATGCGCGAAGTTCTCTGGTCTTTCCTTGTGTCTCACGCGCATATGCGCGCCTCTGACTCGCACATATGCGCGGGTCTTTCTACCTTCAGAGTCGGGCTTCACTCATGATTTTCTTCTAAGCGTCATTTTCCCTTCTTTTCACGCCCATGTCATAGCCTTACCTAGATTCCTGCAATCACACCAAAAATAACAAAAAACGCATAATTCCGAACAAGATAACTAACAATCTATATGAATTAGAAGGATAATTTAGGTGCACAAAATGCACCTATCATACTAGTTGTTATCATGGTTTAGGTTTGATGAGTCAATAGACTCACTATGTGTGATTGATGCAGATGAGAATGATTTTGTTGATGATGGAGGACTTGATAGTTGAACTAGCTGAGCTGATGGTGTACGCAAACTCGGTGACCTTTGCTAGTTTTTCCGCATTAGTATGATTTTAAATATTTTATGACGTTTATGACTTTTGATGCTTTTGAGAGGTTTTTAGAGGATTTAAGATGCTTATACTTTATTTTGAAAAATACTAGTTTTAGGTTTGATTGAACGGTTTACGATTTTATGTTTTGCACTGAGTTCTTTGGATTTTCAATTAATAGGTGTTTATTTCAAATGGTGCAAAGATATTTTAAATATATATATGTATATATGTTAGTATATTCGGCCGAATGAATTGGTAGAAAAAATTCTAGTACATTTAAAAAAAAACGAGAAGTAAATGTTTCAAGTATTGTAAGTCTTAAGCTGAGTGGATTTGTACAAAGAGTTGTATAAATCAAAGTCTTCTAGTGGATCTTTGTCAAGTGTAAGAAGGGGTAACGTAGGAGAATTTGAAGTCTCCAAACATCCATAAACAAATTCGTGTATATTTATTTATTGCATTTACTTATCATTTCCGTTGTTTTAAAGATGCATTGTTGAAGCATTTTATGTGTTCTTGAAATACCAAAATATTGGATAAATGTTTGATAAAATGTTTCAATCAAAATATTTTTAGTCATTCAACTTGCATATATTTTAAATGCTTTAAACATATTTAATCAGTTTCTGCGAAGGATTATTTCAAGTTTCTTCTGCTTGGTTTGAAAACCAAACTCGATTTAATTCACCAGTGTTAAATATTTCAAGAACCGAGCTATTGTAGCTTAACGATTTTCTCCCAAACCGATCCTATCATATTTATTATTCTTTGTTCCTGCGTGATTTCTCATTTTCTAGTATATCTTTTTAGGAATTCTTCTTGTGCAATACTTCAAGATATTCCATAAAAAATATTCACCAGTTTTGCCCAACAACACGAAGAGCCATCCTACTCAGGATGTGACAGATTCAATAGTTTAGCAAACACCTTTAGGTATCATGATTATTCTAAATATTTTTGGAACCAAATTTTCTTTAACAGTTTTGATGCGACAACACAAAAATGGGTGATCAATGGAGCTCTGGCAACTGGTAGTCCCATATTTAGCTTAGATGATGATTCGATGATACATTTATTAAATAATATGGCGGATTTTGACTACCATCAGCATTGGTATCCTTCATTGCAGAGTTGGAGCCACAAATACCTTCCCAAAATTAGTTACCCAAACTTTATGAACCAATCATTCGATTATCAATACGGGGATGAAGATAGCGAGGTTATGGTGGACAAATATGTGGAATTGACTGGGGAATCGATAGAGGATCGGACTCAGTCGGGAAAAGTGGTTGAAGAAGTATCATTTGAAGAAGAGCTCACAACACCAGCTTTCGAGTGCCTTCTAGAATGTGAAGTGAAGGGAGTAACTTAAACAATGATCAATCTAGTTTGGTTTTATGAAGATGAATCAAACAACCAAACTTGTGAGGGTAATTTGGAACAGACAAGAAATTTAGGGATGTTTGAACACGTGATAGATATTGCTCCTCAACAAGAAGAGATTTTTAAAGAATTATCTAGGAAAGATGTGACAACACTGATTTTCTTATCTCCTACCTATTATTCAAAGACGTGTTTTGTTGAGGTGACGAGCTTACAAAGTTTATATCAAGCCATACTGGAGGGTAATTTGGAACAGACAAGAAATTTAGGGATGTTTGAACCCGTGATAGATATTGCTCCTCAACAAGAAGAGATTTTTAAAGAATTATCTGGGAAAGATGTGACAACACTGATTTTCGTATCTCCTACCTATTATTCAAAGACGTGTTTTGTTGAGGTGACGAGCTTACAAATTTTATATCAAGCCATACTGGAGGGCGTATGGAATAGAGACCCAGATTCGTGTCATATGACACTTACTTTGATGTCAACCACTCTTTGATAAGTTTAGTGCCCAAATTCAGTACACGTATAACCCATGCATTTATTAAATTATTGTGGGGACCCGGACGCTAATCAAATTCTTAATCATCTTTGGGACTAATTAATCAATTATAAATCAGGGTCTAAAAATTTTTCTTTTTAAAATGCGGAACGTAGTGAAATCAAACCATACATACATATCAGTACATAAAATACAAGTCTTGTATCACAAACATTTATTCAAACTAGGGTTTGACAACTACTATCAAGTGTTCAACCCTATCTCTAGTCCAAGTCCGGTGCCACCACTCTAATCACGATCTCTCTCTTCATCTCCTGGACCCTGATCCTGTCCCACCTGTTGTCAAGTACACATACAGACAAGACAACAGCCGGATAAACCGGTGAGAATATACTCCCAGTATAAATCAACGAAACATGCAATCATATAAACAATATAACGCATGTAATCAGGTAACAGATATATGTAACAAAGTCTGAAACATAATCAATATCACACTGTCTACAATACTCGTAGCTACATCATTCAGACTAGACTCGGTCCTAGTCTAGGGATCCCGATTCCAGAAGTTGGCATGCGTATATCGACTAGCAGTAATAGAAAAGACTCCAGTTCTATCCACGCCGATATGGTATCGATCAACAGTAATAGAAAAGACTCCAGTTCTATTCACATCGATACGGTATCGATTACCAGTAATAGAGGAAGCTATTATTCTATCCACATCAATATAGTACCGATTAACAGTAATAGAAGCAACTCTAATTCTATCCACATCGATATGACATCGATTACCAGTAATAGAAGAGCTACTAATCTATCCACATCGATACAATACTGATTAACAGTAATAGAAAAAGCCACCATCCTATCCACATCGATAGCCAAACATCCAGTGACAGTCTTTGGCACATCCGCCAATACACAATCTTATGACATCGTGCAATGTGCTCGTGGTGATCCCACCACTAACGGCACTTCTGTCATAAGATGACTCCTCTAATACCTGCTGTATAAAATCAAGAGAACAAGTATATCAATCAACTCAATGCAAATATCAATGCAATAAAGTAAAGTATGTGATTTAGGGAAACCCAAGTCTAAACCGACTCAAGTCCATCTCCCAATACCACATTGACTTATACCTTTCTTTCGTCGGTTTCTGGCTCAGTCGAAGTCCTGAACTCACAATCTGTCTGGTACTGACAATATCAATAATCTCATATCAATATACTAGTCAATTCCATAACAATCTGATCAATCTGGATATAATTCAAAATCAACGGTATAACGGTACAATCTCAGTATCTCCGTCAATACCAATTCACCAGATAACAGTTACAATCTATAACTCATATCCAATACAATCCGTAATCCCGTCACAATTCAAATCTGTCCAGAATATACTCCAGAAAATTCATAACAATTCCATAATCAGTCCATTTCTTAATCTGACTTCGATTCTACGATGTCTAACATATCAAGAACATCATATATGAATCCTATTCAATTCTGACAATAGCATAATTTCAAAGCATGTCAAAACGTAGCAAAACTTACGTCCAGTTGTAGCCTACGTTGCTAGGAACTCGGTACCGAAGTCGGAATCAAAATCAGACGGACGGATTTCTCAGAAAAGGCGTAAGGATTTTCAAAAACTTTTCTCCAACCCCTTTCTCGATTTCTTGCGGATGATTCTGAAGGATTATATGCATAATCCTATATATATATTTATACATCCACCTACATGCATGAAGGCAAATGGCGCGTCCTTAGCCAAACACGTCTCGCGCATATGCGCGACTTCCTCGGCGCATATGCGCGAGACCTACTGGTCTGCGCAATGTACAACTCGGCCACTCGCGCATATGCGCGCTTATTCTCGCGCACGTGCGCCAAACGCTCTGGAGGTGTCGAGCATATGCGCAACTCTGACTGCGCATGTGCGCCCAACATGCTGTCTCGACAATCATGCTACTGGCCTCTTCGCGCATATGCGCGTATTCACCCGCGCATATGCGCGAAACCTACTGCCTGCTGCGCGCATGTGCGCGCATTGGTTCGCGCATGTGTGTGGAGCTTCTCACACAAATACACACACTCTTCACACGTACTTGAATTTCATGTCCCGATTAATCTTTTCGTAATCATATCAAATTATAAATCAATAATTACGGATTAACAGGATTAAATTTCTGGGCATTACATTTCTCCCCCCCTAAGATACGATTTCGTCCTCGAAATCATCGATAATCAAATCATATCATTAAGAAGGAATGTAATCACAAACTAGTACATATTTACATCAGTGAAATAATGCTGGGAATTCCTGTCTCATATCAGATTCAGTCTCCCATGTAGCTTCTTCAGTGCCATGACGAGTCCATTGAACTTTCACCAAAGGAATCATCTTTGTTCTGAGTTGTTTTTCTTTACGATCGATAATCCGGATCGGCTTTTCAATATAACTCAGATTTTCATCAAGTTCTGCCTCATCTGGTTGAATCACGTGTGAATCATCAGGGAGATATTTCCGCAGCATCGATACATGAAAAACATCATGTATTCCAGATAATGAAGGCGGCAATGCTAGTCGATAGGCACGATCTCCTATCTTTTCTAGAATTTCATATGGACCCACATATCTTGGAGACAATTTTCCTTTCTTGCCAAATCTGACAACACCTCTGAAAGGAGAAATCTTCAGAAATACTCGGTCTCCACTTTCAAATACCAACGGTCTACGTCGAAGGTTGGCATATTTGGCTTGTCGATCCTGGGCTGCTTTCATTTTCTTCTGAATCAATTTCATTTTCTCAGTCATATCTCTGATTATATCAGGTCCAGTCTCAGGAGCTTCAGAGATATCATCCCAGTAAAGAGGGGATCTGCATTTCTTCCGTACAACGCTTCGAAAGGAGCCATCTCAATACTCGTTTGATAGCTGTTGTTGTACGAAAATTCGCAAAGAGGCAATGCATCTTGCCAATTAGTGCTGAAATCAAGCACTACAGCTCTTAACATATCTTCCAATGTCTGAATCGTACGCTCTGGCTGTCCATCAGTCTGTGGATGATATGCGGTACTAAGATGTAACTTCGTACCAAGAGCTTGCTGCGGACTCTGCCAGAAGTGCGATGTAAACCGAGGGTCATGGTCTGAAACAATCGACTTCGGCACTCCGTGCAATCTTACCACTTCCTTGACATAAATCTCAGCCATCTGATCATATCGGTACGTCATCTTGTATGGAATAAAACATGCAGATTTGGTCAATCGATCAATCACGACCCAAATCGCATCACAACCTCGGGAGGATCTCGGTAACTGTGTCACAAAATCCATGGAAATGTTATCCCATTTCCATTCAGGAATGGACAAATTCTGTAATAATCCTCCTGGTTTCTTTCTTTCAGCCTTCACCTGTTGGAAATTCAGACACTTGGCTACAAATTCAGTCACATCAGATTTCATTTGTTTCCACCAATACTGTGTCTTTAAATCATTATACATTTTCCTACCACCAGGATGAATGCTAAAACGACTGTTGTGCGCTTCTGTCAGTATTCACTTTCTCAATTCTGAAACATTTGGCACAACAATACGATTATTCACATACAAGACATTATCACGAACCTGATATTCCGATCGATGTCCAGCTCTGACCATCGCAATCGAATTCTGTACATTCTGATCAATTTTCTGAGCTGTTTTAATTTCCAAAAGCAGCTCTGGTTCAGCCCGAACAGCACACAATCTCAGAGGCTGACGATTTGTCTCAAATATTAATCCAGACAAACAGCAGTCTTCAATCAAATTCGAGACACCTATCGTCGATAAGGATAGTGCACATACCTTTCGACTCAGCGCATCTGCTGCTGCATTGGATTTCCCTGGATAATATTTGATTTCACAATCAAAGTCTTTCAGTAAATCCAGCCATCTCCGCTGTCTCATATTCAGCTCTGATTGCGAAAACAGATATTTCAAGCTCTTGTGATCAGAATATATTTCAAATTTCTCACCGTAGAGGTAATGTCGCCATATCTTCAATGCAAAGACTATGGCTGCCAATTCAAGATCATGAATTGGGTAACGGGTCTCATGTGGTTTCAATTGTCTCGAGGCATAGGCAATGACATGCCCTCGCTGCATCAGTATACATCCCAGTCCTCTATGAGATGCATCACAATAAACCACAAAATCACCAGTACCTGAAGGAATCGTCAACACAGGCGCACTGGTCAATCTCTTCTTTAACTCAAGAAAACTGGTCTCACATTCCTCAGACCAATTAAACGGAGCATTCTTCTGAGTCAACTGCGTAATCGGTTTGGCAATACTCGAAAAATCTTTAATAAATCGACGATAATATCCTGCCAAACCCATAAAACTGCGAATTTCCGGCACAGATGTAGGTCTCGGCCAAGAAATCACTGCCTCAACCTTACTGGGATCAACTGATATACCGTCTCCCGATATAATGTGACCCAAAAACACAACCTGTTTCAGCCAAAACTCGCATTTCGACAATTTAGCATACAGTTTCTCTGCCCTCAAAATTCTCAACACAGTCCTCAGATGATTAGCATGCTCAATCATATTCCTTGAATAAATCAATATATCATCAATGAATACGATAACAAAATCATCCAAGTATTTCTGGAAGACGCGGTTCATCAGTCCCATAAATACCGCCGGGGCATTCGTCAAACCAAATGGCATGACAATAAATTCATAATGTCCATACCTGGTTCTGAATGCTGTCTTTGAGATATCAGAATCCCTGACTCTCAGTTGATGGTATCCAGATCTCAAGTCGATCTTGGAATACATAGATGAACCTTGCAACTGATCAAACAGATCATCAATACGAGGCAATGGATATTTATTCTTTACCGTTGCCTTGTTCAGTTGCCGGTAGTCGATACAAAGTCTCATCGACCCATCTTTCTTCCTCACGAACAGTACTGGAGCACCCCAAGGAGATACACTCGGTCTGATATATCCCTTGGCCAGTAAATCCTCCAACTGTTCTTTCAATTCTTTTAATTCGATCGGTGCCATCCGGTATGGAGCTCTCGAAATCGGAACTGTTCCTGACATCAATTCAATGCTGAAGTCTATCTCTCGAATCGGAGGCAATCCAGGAATCTCATCTGGAAAGACATCCGCAAATTCGCACACCACTGGCAAATCCGCCAATGATGGGCTCTTCTTCAGTAAATCAACTGAATATACCAGGAATCCATCCGCTCCCTTCTGCAATAACCGAGTCATATTTATTGCAGATATCAAAGGAATTCTGGCACGAGAACCCTTACCATAAAATTTCCACTCTTCAGCCATTTCAGGTCTGAATCGAACTATCTTGTGGAAACAATCAACTGTAGCTCTGTACTTGGTTAATGTATCAATACCAATAATACAAGCAAAGTCAGATATTCCAAGCACAATACAGTCTAACTCAATCTTATGCCCATCGTACTGCAGTATACAAAATTTCACAGACTTCACTGATATCAAACATGTCCCTAACGGAGACGAGACAGATACTACAGTAGCTAAAGACTCAATAGGCAAAGAATGCATCAAAGCAAATCGCTCAGATATGAAAGTATGGGATGCACCAGTATCAATCAATACATATGCAGGATAACCACAAATAACACAGTTACCTGCCACGACATCATCAGGTGCATCCTGTGCTTGCTCCTCAGTCAAAGCAAACAATCGGGCCTGCTGTCTAGGAGGCTGGCTCGCTGTCTGGCCCCCTCCTGGCCTCTGCTGTGACAGAGTAGACGGTGCTGACTGAAAGGAATGAACGGCAGAGGGTCTTCTCCCTGTCTGAGCAACTGATCCAGATGACTCAGCTGCCTGTGATCCCTGTGCACCTCTCTGTGGACACACTCGAGCAAAGTGTCCATGCTGCTTACAAATGCGGCAGTTGCCGAACACTCCTCTGCACTGCTCTGTGGAATGCCTCCCTCCACAGGTGCTACAGTATGGTCCTGTATAACTCTGGCCATGACTAGTCTGTCTAGAGCCACTCGAACTGGATGAACTACTTCCAGCTTTCTTGAATTTCTTCCCCTTAGACTTCAGGAAGTCTTTCTTCCCACTTCCACCGCCGCTCTCAAATCGAGGAAATGGTGGAGGCATCTGTGAACTCGGTGCTGAAGGCACAAGCGAAGCCTCTTTCTGTCTTATCAATCCGGCTTCAGCTTCCTTGGCTCGATTCAGAGCATCAGTGAAATTGTTTGGCCTTCCGGTATTCACCAGGGTAAAGATTTCAGGATTTAGACCATTTATGAACTGGTCTGCAACGGCTTCATCACTCCCAGCCACATGAGGGGCAAATCGAAGCAGAGTAGAGAACTTAGCCACATAATCCTCAATGTTTAACTGGCCTTGTTTCAAGTTTGCAAACTCGGCTCCTTTGTCCTTCCTATATGAAACTGGAAAGAACCGTAGATAAAATTCAGTCTTAAACACGTTCCAGGTAATGGCCGTACCTCGTAATTCCAAAGCCCGTTTTGCCGTGTTCCACCAGTGTTTAGCAACGTCATGCATCTGGTGTCCGATCAGTTTCACCCTCTTTTCCTCAGTATATTCCAAAGATTCGAACAACGATTCAATATCGTCCAACCAACTTTCACATTCCACGGAATTCTCCGTCCCTTTCAAAGTCGGTGGATGGAATGATTGAAATCTTTTCAACAATTGCTCCATTGGAGTAGGGGTCACATCCATAGGAGGATTCGATGTACTTCCCTGTTCTAGTATTCTTCTCGGAGGCATATCTGAAATCAAAAGGATTAGCAACCCCAATCCCAAAATTCTATTTCAGTCCTCCTCCTATCATCTTACTGCTGATCCAGAATCGGCTATGATTCGTTCTCAATAATACATGTTTTCAAATCAAGTCAGATAAACAGACAAACATACATTATAAAGCAGTAAATCATGCTAGAAATCAAAAGCAGGAAAGAAAACACATTCTACCCCGCTCACTAGCTCCTATCTCAATCTCAAAGATCTATAGCTCTGATACCACCTGTTGTGGGGACCCGGAAGCTAATCAAATTCTTAATCATCTTTGGGACTAATTAATCAATTATAAATCAGGGTCTAAAAATTTTTCTTTTTAAAATGCGGAACGTAGTGAAATCAAACCATACATACATATCAGTACATAAAATACAAGTCCTGTATCACAAACATTTATTCAAACTAGGGTTTGACAACTACTATCAAGTGTTCAACCCTATCTCTAGTCCAAGTCCGGTGCCACCACTCTAATCACGATCTCTCTCTTCATCTCCTGGACCCTGATCCTGTCCCACCTGTTGTCAAGTACACATACAGACAAGACAACAGCCGGATAAACCGGTGAGAATATACTCCCATTATAAATCAACGAAACATGCAATCATATAAACAATATAACGCATGTAATCAGGTAACAGATATATGTAACAAAGTCTGAAACATAATCAATATCACACTGTCTACAATACTCGTAGCTACATCATTCAGACTAGACTCGGTCCTAGTCTAGGGATCCCGATTCCAGAAGTTGGCATGCGTATATCGACTAGCAGTAATAGAAAAGACTCCAGTTCTATCCACGCCGATATGGTATCGATCAACAGTAATAGAAAAGACTCCAGTTCTATTCACATCGATACGGTATCGATTACCAGTAATAGAGGAAGCTATTATTCTATCCACATCAATATAGTACCGATTAACAGTAATAGAAGCAACTCTAATTCTATCCACATCGATATGACATCGATTACCAGTAATAGAAGAGCTACTAATCTATCCACATCGATACAATACTGATTAACAGTAATAGAAAAAGCCACCATCCTATCCACATCGATAGCCAAACATCCAGTGACAGTCTTTGGCACATCCGCCAATACACAATCTTATGACATCGTGCAATGTGCCCGTGGTGATCCCACCACTAACGGTACTTCTGTCATAAGATGACTCCTCTAATACCTGCTGTCTAAAATCAAGAGAACAAGTATATCAATCAACTCAATGCAAATATCAATGCAATAAAGTAAAGTATGTGATTTAGGGAAACCCAAGTCTAAACCGACTCAAGTCCATCTCCCAATACCACATTGACTTATACCTTTCTTTCGTCGGTTTCTGGCTCAGTCGAAGTCCTGAACTCACAATCTGTCTGGTACTGACAATATCAATAATCTCATATCAATATACTAGTCAATTCCATAACAATCTGATCAATCTGGATTTAATTCAAAATCAACGGTATAACGGTACAATCTCAGTATCTCCGTCAATACCAATTCACCAGATAACAGTTACAATCTATAACTCATATCCAATACAATCCGTAATCCCGTCACAATTCAAATCTGTCCAGTATAAATCAATATACTCCAGAAAATTCATAACAATTCCATAATCAGTCCATTTCTTAATCTGACTTCGATTCTACGATGTCTAACATATCAAGAACATCATATATGAATCCTATTCAATTCTGACAATAGCATAATTTCAAAGCATGTCAAAACATAGCAAAACTTACGTCCAGTTGTAGCCTACGTTGCTAGGAACTCGGTACCGAAGTCGGAATCAAAATCAGACGGACGGATTTCTCAGAAAAGGCGTAAGGATTTTCAAAAACTTTTCTCCAACCCCTTTCTCGATTTCTTGCGGATGATTCTGAAGGATTATATGCATAATCCTATATATATATATTTATACATCCACCTACATGCATGAAGGCAAATGGCGCGTCCTTAGCCAAACACATCTCGCGCATATGCGCGACTTCCTCGGCGCATATGCGCGAGACCTACTGGTCTGCGCAATGTACAACTCGGCCACTCGCGCATATGCGCGCTTATTCTCGCGCACGTGCGCCAAACGCTCTGGAGGTGTCGAGCATATGCGCAACTCTGACCGCGCATGTGCGCCCAACATGCTGTCTCGGCAATCATGCTACTGGCCTCTTCGCGCATATGCGCGTATTCACCCGCGCATATGCGCGAAACCTACTGCCTGCTGCGCGCATGTGCGCGCATTGGTTCGCGCATGTGTGTGGAGCTTCTCACACAAATACACACACTCTTCACACGTACTTGAATTTCATGTCCCGATTAATCCTTTCGTAATCATATCAAATTATAAATCAATAATTACGGATTAACAGGATTAAATTTCCGGGCATTACAATTATCAAAGCAGTTATTTAACTTAAATTGAGTTTTAACCATGCATGATTTATTTAAATGCATTGTTTAATTATTTATGTTTATGTGATGCACGTTAAAATATTATTCGAGTTTCATGTTCAGGCGATTATTCGAGGCGGGATCAAGGAAAAAATCGGTGATGATTTTTAGCAAATTAAAAATGTGGTATTTTAATTTAAGTTAAGGATGCGGTATTTTAAATAATTTATTTAGTTTTTAGTATTTTAAAAGCCTTATTTATGTATTTAGTGATTTAAGAGTTTAGAACTTTTAAAATTAGCATTTTTGTGTGCGTTATTTTAATTCAGGAATTGATTTTAATTTAGAGTGGGTTACCCTTTTTATTAGTAATTTTATTAATTATTTAGCACTAATTTTTCTCCTAATTAAAACTCACACACACTTTTACACACACTAAAAACCGCACGACACTCACATATAATCAATTCATTCAAGTTTTATATTTTTTTGAGAGAAGAAAACACTAGGGTTATTGGAGAACTAGTGCAGCCGTCCCCTCCTCTAAATTTTCAGCAAGTTTTGTTGAGTTTATTCAAAAATTTTAGCGCCACGTTTGTCCCGAATCAATCCTCGCGCCATCTCCGCTTCGGTATCGTCTTTTCGGTATTTTTAATCATCAAAAGACACGTATAACCTGTTATTTCTGCATCGATCTTGTCATACTATGCATGGTGTTATGTTTATGCATAAAAAATTCATGTGTGACGTTCGTCGTTTGAGCGGAAAAGGGTTTGGATGAGTTTTGAAATACTTTTTAGATCTGAAAACTCATTTTTACTGTCTTTTTAAATACTGAGACTTTTCGGTCATGATTCTGAGAAACTTTCAATACAAATATTGTAGAACTTTTTGATACCTTCGATTTGACAGTAAATTCGAATTATTTGGATAAAAATTGAGTGAGTTATGGTGTTTTTCGTGTGACGGCTCAAGCTGCGTTTTTCAGAAAATTATGTATTGATGCGTTCTTGAAGTTTTATGTAGCAGGCTTCGTTGGGATCGACGGGCGATCGTTGCTGTGTCTAGGTAAGTTTAGCATGATGTTGGGATGGTTATGGTATATTCGTTTCGCGTCGATAGGCAGTTGGAAGATTGAATGGTCGTATAAATTGTGTTGTTGTCAAAAGTCGTGTTCACGGGTATATTGGGTTAATTGTGATATGTGGTTGTTCTGGGGAAAATTTTATAGGCTTGAGTCGATAATATAGCATCCTAGGGTGGTCTCGTGGTGTCGGTTCATGGTCCGTATAATCGAGTCTAGAACGATAAACATTGCGTGTTCAGAATTTTCGTGAGTTTCAGAGTCGCGCAGCTAAACGGACCCTGGCACAAGGTCCATGCCTCAGTTTTCTTCTTGGTTCCATTTTTGCGTGCCGACACGGACCCCCACACGCACCAGGGCACGGGGTCCGTGCCTTTGTTTTCTTCTCGGCGTCAAGTTTGCGCACACACACGGACCCCCACACGGACCAGGGCACGGGGTCTGTGCCTTCCCTTTCTTCACGACACATTTCAACGCACGGACACGGACCCGGAGCCGGACCTGGGAACGGGGTGCGTGTGCTTGTTATTTTGGGAAATATTTTATAGTATGCTTTGAGGTTTGATGTCATGGTTTAGTTCAATGATTTACAAGGTCGAGTCATTGGAATTTAGAAGGTCCTAAGGAATTGAATGAGCTCGTAAGTAAGCTTGATATTTACGTCTAAGTTATGCAAGTTAAGTATGTGAATTCATGTTAGTATGTGCAGCAGCGGCCCCAATCGAAGTCCAACGAATCCGTCCGTTAAATTATGTCTTGTGACCAAATTATGCTAAATGTCTTGTGACCAAATTATGTTTAGGATTGGAAAGTGTTAAATTATGAACGTGGACCAATCCGTCTGTTAAATTATGAACGAGTTTAGATCGAGATTGGAAAGAATTAAATCATGAACGTGGACCAATCAGCCCGTTAAATTATAAACGGGGATATCATGTATATGGCAGTGGATACGTCCCAGTCATCCCAGTACTATGGTTTAGTCTGATCAGGCGATTATGTTATGGGTCACTTGCTTTGAAACATATCTTTGCGCAAAATGATGAAGTTATGTATGTTCAAGTATGCAAGCATGTTTAAGAAAAATTTATGGCACGTCTAAGTTTGTATGTATATATGTTCAAGTTTTAATACGCAAGTTCAAGTTTAAGTATGTATGTCCTATTTTTAAGTTGCATGTTATTTTACTATGTAATACTTGTTACTTCCAGTTTATACATGTTGAGTCTTTAGACTCACTAGACTTGATCGATGCAGGTGAGGATGTTTATGAGGAGACAGGAGGTGGAGACCAAGGAGAAGGCTTGGATTGAGCGGGAGGCTAAACCCGAGGACCGCCATGTTTTTAAGTCTTCTCAAAAACTTAAAATATTTTCTTGCACGTCAACATACTTACTTGGCGTTGAGGGATTCGTTGGACTTCGATTGGGGCCGCTGCTGCACATACTAACATGAATTCACATACTTAACTTGCATAACTTAGACGTAAATATCAAGCTTACTTACGAGCTCATTCAATTCCTTAAAACGTTCAAAATTCTCAGGACTCGACCTTGTAAATCATTGAACTAAACCATGACATCAAACCTCAAAGCCATACTATAAAATATTTCCCAAAATAACAAGCACACGCACCTCGTTCCCAGGTCCGGCTCCGGGTCCGTGTCCGTGCGTTGAAATGTGTCGTGAAGAAAGGGAAGGCACGGACCCCGTGCCCTGGTCCGTGTGGGGGTCCGTGTGTGTGCGCAAACTTGACGCCGAGAAGAAAACAAAGGCACGGACCCCGTGCCCTGGTGCGTGTGGGGGTCCGTGTCGGCACGGAAAAATGGAACCAAGAAGAAAACAGAGGCATGGACCTTGTGCCAGGGTCCGTGTCTGGGTCTGTGTAGCTGCGCGACTCTGAAACTCACGAAAATTCTAAACATGCAATGTTTATAGTTCTAGACTCGATTATATGGACCATGAACCGACACCACGAGACCACCCTAGGATGCTATATTATTGACTCAAGCCTATACGATTTTCCCCAAAACAACCACATATCACAATTAACCCAATAAACATGTGAACACGACTTTTGACAACAACACGATTTATACGACCATTCAATCTCCCAACTGCCTATCGACATGAAACGAATATACCATAACCATCCCAACATCATGCTAAACATACCTAGACACAGCAACGATCGCCCGTCGATCCCAATGAAGCCTGCTACATAAAACTTCAAGAACGCATCAATACATAATTTTCTGAAAAATGCAGCTTGAGCAGTCCCACAAAAAACACCATAACTCACTCAATTTTTATCTAAATAATTCGAATTTACTGTCAAATCAAATTCATCAAAAAGTTCTACAATTTTCTTATTGAAAGTTTTCTCAGAATCACGACCAAAAAGTCGCAGTAAGACAGTAAAAATGAGTTTTCAGATCTAAAAATTATTTCAAAACCGATCCAAATTCTTTTCCGCTCAAATGACGAACGTCACACATGAATTTTTTACGCATAACATAACACAACGCATAATATGACAAGATCGATGTAAAAATAACAGGTTATACGTGCCTTTTGATGATTAAAAATACCGAAATGACGATACCGAAGCGGAGATGGCGCGATGATTGATCCGAGACGAACGTGGCGCTAAAATATTTGAAGAAACTCAACAAAACTTGCTGGAAATTTAGAGGAGGGGGCGGCTGCACTAGTTCTCCAATAACCCTAGTGTTTTCTTCTCTCAAAAAAATATAAAACTTGAATGAATTGTTTGTGTGTGAGTGTTTTGCGGTTTTTAGTGTGTGTGCTTTTTAATTAGGAGAAACAAATATTACTAAATAATTAATAAAATTACTAATAAAAAGGGTAACCCACTCTAACTTAAAATCAATTCCTCAATTAAAATAATGCACACAAAAATGCTAATTTTAAAAGTTCTAAACTCTTAAATCACTAAATACATAAAGAAGAAGGCTTTTAAAATACTAAAAACTAAATAAATTATTTAAAATGCCACATCCTTAACTTAAAATAAGTTACCACATTTTAAATTGCTAAAAATCGCCACCAGTCTTTTCCTCGATCCCGCCTCGAATAATCGCCTGAACATGAAAGTCGAAAAACATTTTAACATGCATCACATAAACATAAATAATTAAAACATTGCATTTAAATAAATCATGCATGGCTAAAACTCAATTTAAATTAAATAACTGCTTTGATAATTTAAAAAATGCATGGGTTATACATGTACTGAATTTGGGCACTACAGTTCCTCCCCCACTTATAAAAATTTCTTCCTCGAAATTAAATCTTACCGAACAACTCCAGGTAGCGTAGTCTCATATCTGCCTCTGACTGCCATGTGGCATCTTCCACTGATTGGTTCAGCCACTGGACTTTGACTAGCTTAGTCACCTTGTTCCGAACTCTACGCTCCTGTCTATCTAGGATTTGGATGGGTCTTTCCTCATATGACAGATCTGGAGCAAGTTGCAACGGCTCATAACTCAAAACATGCGAAGGATTAGCTAGACACTTCCTCAGCATCGAGACGTGGAACACATTGTGTACCCCGGCCAGATTCAGCGGAAGGGCAACACGATAAGCTAGTGTCCCAAATCTGTCAAGGATCTCAAATGGGCCAATAAACCTCGGGCAGAGCTTGCCTCTCTTCTCAAATCTCATAACACCCTTCATTGGTGCTATCTTGACAAAAACGTGATCACCTACGGCAAACTCTAGATCTCTTCTCCTCTTATCGGCATAGCTCTTTTGGCGACTCTGGGCAGTCTTCATTCTGTCTCGAATCTTGACCACCACATCTGCAGTCAGCTGAACTAACTCTGGACCAAGTTCTGCTCTTTTACCGACTTCGTCCCAATGAATCGACGATCTGCACTTCCTTCCGTACAACGTCTCGTAGGGAGCCATACCTATCGATGATTGGAAACTGTTGTTGTAGGTAAACTCCACTAGAAGTAAATTCGATTCCCAAGTCCCTTGGAAATCGATCATACAGGTTCGCAATAAATCCTCCAAAATCTGAATCACTCGCTCAGACTAGCCATCTGTCTGTGGGTGAAAAGCTGTACTGAAAAGCAATTTCGTCCTCATGGCTGCATTTAAGCTCTTCCAAAAGGACGATGTAAACCTCGGATCCCTGTCGGACACAATAGAAACTGGGATTCCATGTTACCGAACTATCTCCTTGATATAGAGCTCCGCATACTGTGTCACGGAGAAATTCGTCTTCACTGGCAAGAAGTGTGCCGACTTAGTGAGTCAATCTACTATAACCCAAATAGAATTGGATCCCCTGACTGACCTTGGCAACCCAACCACAAAGTCCATTGTAACATTCTCCCATTTCCACTCTGGGATGGGGAGTGGCTTAACCAATCTTGCTGGCCTCTGATGCTCCGCCTTCACCTACTGACAAGTGAGGCATTCACACACAGATCTGCGGATTTCTCTCTTCATCCCTAGCCATCAATACAACATCTGTAGGTCCTTGTACATCTTGGTACCTCCTGGGTGAATAGAATACGGAGATGTGTGTGCCTCTGTCAGAATATCCTCTCTGATCGAATCAACACTAGGCACCCACATTCTACCTCTGTATCTCACAATACCAATCTGACACTATGTAGATTACACTGCCCTTGGTTTCATCCTTCAGCCTCCATTTCTGTAACTGCTCATCTGAAGGCTCACCTGTACGAATACGGTCAAGCAAGGAAGATTGGACTGTCAGATTAGACAGCCTCGGAGCTCTGCCCTTGCGATAAAGTTCTAAACCAAACCTCTGAATCTCAGACTGAAGAGATCTCCGCACTGACAACTGTGCTACAACTGCGACTTTTCTGCTCAAGGCATCTGCTACAACGTTAGCTTTTCCCGGATGGTAGCTAATTTCGCAGTCGTAGTCTTTCACTAACTCCAACCACCATCTATGTCTCATATTCAGTTCTTTCTGAGTGAAAAAATACTTGAGACTCTTGTGATCGGTAAATATCTGACATTTCTCGCCGTACAAGTAATGTTTCCAAATTTTCAATGCAAAGACAACGGCGACTAATTCTAAGTCATGCATCGGGTAATTCTTCTCGTGCACTTTCAACTGCCTGGATGCATAGGCTATAACCCGACCCTACTGCATCAGAAATGCACCTAACCCGAGCTTAGATGCGTCGGTGTATAGCACAAAATCTCCTTGCCCTGATGGCTTGGATAACACTGGCGCTAAAATAAGAGCTTGCTTCAAAGTATCGAAGCCCTTCTGGCACTCGTCACTCCACACAAACTTAGCATTCTTCTTGGTCAGTGAAGTGAGTGGCACTGCTATGGACAAAAACCCCTGAATAAACTTACGGTAGTAACCGGCTAAACCCAGAAAACTGCGGATCTCTGAGGCATTCTTCGGTTCAACCCAATCTCTAATCGCTGCCACCTTGGCTGGATCCACTTCAATCCCACTGCTAGATATAATATGACCCAAAAACGCTACCTTCTCCAACCAAAACTCGCACTTACTGAATTTCGCAAATAATTTGCGACTCTGCAAGGTCTGCAAAACTGTATTCAAGTGCTGACTGTTCTCCTCCTGACTTTTCGAGTATATAAGAATATCGTCAATAAACACTATGACAAAATAATCTAAGTACGGCTGGAATAATCGGTTCATGAAGTCCATGAAAATTTCTGGAGCATTCGTCAGTCCAAATGGCATCACTAAGAACTCGTAATGCCCATACCGGGTCCTGAAAGCTGTCCTGTGGACATCTGCCTCCTTCACCTTCAGCTGGTGATACCCTGATCGAAGATCTATTTTAGAGAACACTGTAACTCCCTGCAATTGATCAAACAAGTCCTCGATCCTAGGAAGTGGGTATTTATTCTTGATCGTTACCTTGTTCAATTATTGGTAATCGATGCAAAGTCTCATACTCCCATCCTTCTTTTTCACAAAGAGCACTGGTGCGCCCCAGGGTGAGAAACTAGGGCGAATGAATTCCTTGTCTAGAAGCTCCTGAATCTGCTGTTTGAACTCTAACATTTCAGCTGGAGCTAACCTGTATGGTGCCTTTGAGATTGGCACAGTGCCTAGCATAAGATCGATTGCAAACTCCACTTCTCTCTCTAGTGGAAGACCTGTGACGTTGTCAGGAAAGACGTCTGGGAAGTGTCTGACTACTAGCACTTTTGATAGTGACGGAATGGGTATGTCAGTTGTTGAAATGATGCTGGCCAAGAAAGCCTGACACCCCTTGGAAATGAGTCTCCGCGCCAGCATGCAAGAAATCATGCGAGGAAAACTCCTCCATCTAGCTGGCTCGAAAAGAAATTGATCCATACCCAACGGTCTTACTAGCACTGATCACTTCTTGAATTCAATCAAGAACCTATTCTTCGTCAGCCAGTACATTCCTAAAATAATGTTGAATTCTGGCATCGGCAAGACAATTAAGTCGGCGTACACTAGGTGGCCGTGTAATTCTAGATCAATGTCTCTGACCACACTAGTAGCTGATAATTCTTCCCCTGATGGGACCGTCACGGAATAATTCACATTGAGTCCAATAGTTTTGATATCCAAGTGACTAGGAAATGTTTCTGAAATAAACGAATGGGTGGCTCCTGAATCTATCAAGGCTTGAGTGGCTATTCGCTTAATGAAAATATTTCCTGAGAGACGTTAGCACAACACAAACTTATATCCCCAAAATTCTAACATTTAACCTCAAACATAGCAGAAAATTATTATCCCAAATCACTCAAAATATTACTAGCACCTTAATAATCCCAAATAAATTCCACATGCAAGGCAAAATAATACTGAGCTTAGGTAGAAAAGTTTTACCTGTCAGTAAAGTCGTGTCTGGGTTTGCCTCTTGTGCATGCATGGAGAACACTCTGCCCTGAGTTGGCTGCTTCCACTGTGGGCACTCTTTCAGCATGTGGTCAGTAGCTCCACTTTTAAAACACTTGCCTGACCCATATAGGCATTGCCCCGTATGCTGGCGGTTGCACTTAGGGCATACCGGGAAAACAACTGGCCTCTATGGCGCCCCTTGCTGTTGAATTGGACCCTTGTCCTTTGGCGGTCCTTGATACGGCTTCTTCCCTGGCGGCCCCTGATACAGTCTCTTAAACAGGGGCCTCTGATGCTGGTGCTGCTGAGGTGCCTGATAGGGCCTCTTGCCCTGCCTGTCCAACTCGATATCTCGCTGATCCTGCTCTGCCGCCAATGCTCTAGATACGGCGACTGCATAAGTAGTAGGGCCGGAAACTCGGACATCACGGAGCAAGATCGTCCGCAATCCATCCATGAAATGTAAGTCGACTGCCACTGACGCACTCTCCCACCATGGTCTGGCGTCCCCTGACAGAAGGAACGTGGCATACCTGACCCTATCTGCATCGGTCAGTTCCATAAAATCAAAGATTACCTCAATGGACTTAATCCATCCCTCAGCTATCATCGGGTCAGTGGTACCCAAAAACTCTTTTGGTTTCATCCTCCTGAACCTCTCATACACTGTCTCTGGTCTGGGCCTCGCCCCAGCGTCCACTGCAGCCTGGTTCCCCGCAAACTGTGCGAAGAACTGAGTCATTCCTGCAAGCATCTGTGCATGCATATCTAGAGGGGGAGGTGGAGGAGCGTCTCTTCTCTCCTCTCGAGGCTCTCTGTCCTCATCCCTTGCTTTACTGTCGATCACACGTCTAGGAGGCATATTGTTTCAATAATTTACCCAACACGTAAACCCAACATTCATGAACATGATATAGACAACATAAGATGCACGTATTGGAACTTTAAAATATGCATATGCTAAAATCAGAACTTAATGCTTACTACATAACATAAATTTGAAACCTTAAAACTTACAGACTTGAGGTGTGACTTCGTGAGCTTCTTGCGACTGGCAGCAGGCATAACCCTTTACAATAACACGGCTCTGATACCAACTGTAACGCCCCAGATTCGATAATTGTCCTCACTGTATCAAGACGGGTCTTTACAGCGTGCTTATGTCCTCACTCGCACGTCTCCTGGGAAGTTTCCTAGTGTGTGTGTGAGTGAGGACATAAGCACGCTGGAAAGACCCGTCTTGATACAGTGAGGACAGTCATCGAATATGGGGTGTTACATAAGTGGTTATGAGGGTCAAGCCGAAGACTAAAAATCATACACTACTTGGGAGACAACTCAAGATTTTTATTTATATGTTATTTACTTAAAGTAATTTTAGTTTTTTCATTGAGTTATTTTTTCTTTATGAGTTGATATTGCTTGATCCCTTAAATTTTCATATGAGGTGTGCATATTGGAGGAAGTGTAAGATGGATGTCATAAGAAATTCATGCAGCATAAGAAGATTGATGTACATCTGCAGAACTTAAGGCCAATGATTTACAATCAACCAGGGGAGTTCTTTCCTTGTCTTTTTTTCTACATTCATATTTTTGCAATTAATTACTTGTGTTTAGTAGGTTTTGTGTCTAGTTTGTCACCTAATGCAACGAGAACATTGCATGCCTTTTGAAACGTTAGTGCTAATTTTTTATTATAAACTAGTTTCAAAATTTTTGCTCAACTATATCCATTAAAAATATACCATTCAACTACTAAATAAAACTACTGCAGTTAAAACAAAATCTAATAATCATCAAATTCATATGGCATCCCAAAACACATATTTTTAGTCATCCATGACGACCGGCCCTGGATTGCAAGCGAATGATGCCTCCAACAGTCCAGTTCCACAGCATATCTGCGAGCGTGGTCTGGAGCATGCAGTTGTAATCCTGTGCTACGGTGCACAGTGGCTCGATACACCCACGATTCGTTAAAGCATTGTAGGAATTCAGCATTATGACCGCTGGCACACATCCTATTGGCGGCATGCTTGGTTTTAAGAAAAAAATTTGCATATGTGCATGATTTTGATAAGTGACGAAAATGACGATATTTTGAATGATGAGAATTAGCTGTGGCTATCGAAGTACATGTAAATGCTTAAGACGTATATCCAAATGATGATGATGAGGCCTAGGCACAATGGATGGGTTTACTGTCGCTGATGTTCGACAGCCGTCGAGTACCGCGGTTCAATGTATGATGGATCCATCGTAAATGATGATGATGTACGATAGTCACCTCTAAATAACTGAAATCACTAAATGATGAATGATGAGTTGTTTTGACATGTTACAATTTCATACGACACGTTTACATTACGCTTTTAAAGTTCATGAAAGGTATATTGATTACAAGATATTTTCACTTCTGTGTACTATGTATATGTACTTGTTATTTCTGGTACAGGTGAGTCGACTCTTTAGACTCACTAGGTGTGGGTGATGCAAGTGAGCATGATATCTGTTAGAGTAGGTGCACGTCGAGCCAAGTGTTGGCCGACTGTTCACGATGAAACTCTTTGTATAAACGATCTTTATTTTAATAATATTTCAATTTATTAATTTGGCGCATCTTTATCTTTATACCCATGCTTGTTGCATAGATAAAGTCCTTGAATATACAAATAGTAGAAAGAATATGAGATGCTCATATGATGAGTATCATGAAACTCATATTTGGAATACTGTATATTCTAAACCGTTCCTAGTCGATTCAGCCGCCACTAAGAAGGATAAAGGCCGCTCGAGTTAGAGACTAGTATCTGCGATGTGAGTACCATGTTTCATTGGTAGGGGACATTGTGATGTCCGAGCATGCAGATAGGTGCTCCTGGTAGAGTGCACTGAACAACCCTCTATAAAGGACTTTCCAAGTGATTCTCACTTATCGAGTGGAAACGTCCTAGTTTATGGTTGTACACCATTAGTCCTTATGACCCGGGACAACATTGAGACTCTATGTGCTAGCGTTTCACTTTGACTTGTTTACCGACTCTTTTGGGGTCATTAGGTGGCAAGATTGGGTGTTACGGCGAAACATATAGGAGTCGATGCATTGTAGTCGGGGATTCACCGCTTACCTACGGGTATGGATATCCTATGTGTTTTTCATGTATGTGTGGGTTGAAATCTCTGATCAGAGTATGGTGGTAATTATGAAAGGGGTTTCATAGATTACACCATCGATGCAACCACGACATGACACATAGTATCGATTCATTGACAACTCTCGATATACCAATAGTTGTCGAATCGGTCGGGATATATGAGCTGAAGGGACCGTACTGTACGCTAACCATAATTGAATGGTTCTTGCAGGCACTATCATGTGATACCTAGGGAATCACGTAAGCGATGCTGCTAGGCGTTTAACGTGATTGGTTGGGTACTATCAGACTTGAGTTCTGACGTTCTTACTATCAAGGAGTTGATAAGTAAGAATGGAGCAATTGGGGTATGCTCGTATAAGGACATGTTTAGTCCGAATCACATTGAGATGTGAACCCACGGCTAGTTGTATCAATGAACCATTGAGGGCCACACAAGTACTTGCTTAGTAAATCCCGAAGAGAAGTAAAATAGTTCAATGTGTTGAACGGCTTATAAATGTGTTTATAAGCGTAAAGAAAATTAGAAGTATGACTTCTATGAGAGAAATATAAATTTTAATTTATGGAAGTGTTCCTAAGATTAAAATTTGGCCAAGTAAATAATGTAGTTGAAAATTGTGATTTTCATAAACGTTGTTGTGGACTAAATTAAATTAATTCAAGTGTTGAATTAATTAAACACTAGTAGACCTAGTAGAGTCTAAATAATTAAATTAATTCAAGTGTTGAATTAATTAAATAATATTGAGTCTTGTAGAGCTCAATTTAAATAATTATTTAACTAGTGGGACTTGAGTAAAATCAAGTAATATTTAATTTATCTCAAATGTGTTTGAGATAATAAAATTTAGTCTATGGTTTTTAATGTGTTAAAAACCATATAATATACAAGTGAGACATGTAGGGATTGCATGCTTGGGAGGTGAAGAGCCTTGATTACTTTTTAATAAAATATTCAAAAGGCATGCAACTTTTGAGAGACAACTTTACACAATACCTAGGCTATTCTCCCACACTCCCAATATCATCACTTGGCCGAAAATTTCTTGGAGGATTTTCTCTCCATTTTTCTTTCTCTTTTGTTCTTCATTTTCTTGGAAGAAAATCATTCTCTTTGAAAAATCCTCAAGTTTTTCTAGTGCAAAACTTGAGGGGATTTACCTTGTTGAGTGGTGGGCCTAATTCTTTGGGAGAAGAAGGTGAGCTTGTAGATTTGTCCACCAAACAAGAGCTTTGTTATTTAAAACAAAGTTGGAGTCATTTCATCAACTCTAATTCTTTATATACGCTGATTTATTTCACTGTTGGATGTTAGAGTTTTACTTGCTTATGTTCCGTTTTATTTTAGTGGCAAACATTTATTATTATTTTTAAATGGTATTTTAAGTAGGACGGCATGCATGCAAAATATTCAAACGCTTATTTTCAAAATGTGAGCTTTTAATATATATATATATATATATCTATATATATATATATATATATATTTCCGCATTTTAATTAAGTAGATGTTTCAAAAAATCTCGCCTTGGGTGAAAAATTACCATTGTGCAAAATGACCATTTTGCCCTTGGAAACCCAAAATGATTATTTGGCCCCTGGACCTCTAAAATTTGACCCGAGGCTTACCAAACTCCTGAAAATATCCCAAAACGTATTTTGAGCATTCCTAGACTTAAACTTGAGCCCGTCTCAACACTTAAACGATTCGTTTAAAACTTGGATCGGGGTCCCGGTTTTAACCTAAATCGCCTCGAAACTCACCCAATTTTTTTTCCCAAACTTTTACCGTACTTAAAACAAATTCTACCGGCCCCTAAACCAATCCTTCCAGCCCTCAAAGACCCATGAAACAGCCCCAATAGCCGCTGGAATTTTCCAGCAACTCCCCTTAGCACCCTAATCCCATACTTTCCATAATTACAGTCCTAGCCTTCAACCAGCAAGTCCGTCCACGAACCAACCTCCCCTTGACCACCCTAGTCCCTACTTGACCCACTAGACTCACGAACACTGTCACATGCAAGCTGCACTAAGCCTATGTGTGATACCCTTGTCCCACATCGAAAAAATCAAAAATTTAAAATGAGTTTATAATGGCTTACAATGGACTTCTATAGCAACTTGGGTTAATCATTTTCGTAAAGAGAGGACGAATACGAAGTAGCTGCTATAGGGGCCCATTGTGCAGTCACGCAGGCGCGGGCCCGGGCTCGGGGCGTGACAGAATGGTATCAGAGCAGGTCACCGGCATGAAACACCGGGAAATAAGTGCTATGCGGGACAAAGTGCTACGTGCATGGGAGCCACCTCTTGAACCTGCGGGGCAAAGTGCTACATGACGGGAGCCACCTCTTGAACCTGTAGGAGCCACATCTAGATTCTCGGTGCTGGTGGATCGAGGGGTCAGGCCGCGACGAGGACGTCGCGTTCTGAAGGAGGGGTGATTGTGATACCCTTGTCCCACATCGAAAAAATCAAAAATTTAAAATGAGTTTATAAGGGCTTACAATGGACTTCTATAGCAACTTGGGTTAATCATTTTCGTAAAGCGAGGACGAATACGAAGTAGTTGCTATAGAGGCCCATTGTGCAGTCACGCAGGCGCGGGCCCGGGCTCGGGGCGTGACACTATGACCGCTAGGCACCGAAGGAGCACTACCACAACCCATTGCTTCCCTCACCGATCGATCGCGCTTGGGGGTTTGTTCCAGCAGGTTCCGAGCCCTTCCAGGCCCTGTCTCAGACCCACCAGGGTCTGATTCATGGCGCGGATGAGTCCTTGCACTGCCGGTCTGACCCTTGCATGCAATCTCCTCAAAACCGAGCCAAATTTGGACAACATGCTTCAACCAACACCGACCCCAGCCCTACTTCCTCTATACCATGACATGTTTCGGCCCTCCCCTAGCACATCAGCCAACAACCTTTGCACATCAACATGAGAAACGTGAGTGATCATCACAAAAAAAAATAGTTCATGCACAAACCTTCACCGATGAACACATATGCATAGATAGAAAGTTTTACATGATTTTACACAAACTTTACACATATTAATAGCGTGTATGATGCTCAAGGGAAGAACATGCGTGCCTTGATGAATTTTACGCAAGAAGATCAAAGAAATGAGCGTCGGGAATTGCCGGAGGAACTTTCGTGCAAGAAAAAAGCTTGGCCGAAGCCTTGCTGCTATGGGGTTGCTGAAAACCGAAGGGGAATGATGAGTGGAGGAGGTTATCGGCTGATGGAACGATTAGGTTTAGGTTTAATGGATGCGTAGGCTTAATTAAATAGGTAATAATAAAATAATGGGCCTTTAGTTGTTATTTAAAAAGTTTACAAAGAGTCTTGGGCCCACCAAGTTTAAAATAGGCCCAACAAGTCCAAACACACTCTCGAAAAATATTTCGTTTAGGTATATTTTTAAAATTATTTTCCAAACATTCAAAAAGTCCCCCAATTCGATAAAATTCGCGTACCGTTTAAAAATATGCTCCGGTGAGTAAAAATACCCAACAAAGCTCATTTCTTGAAAAATACATTTAAAACATTTTATATTAATTAATAAAAATTAATCATGCAAAGAAAATAATTTTCCTGATAATTCTCCGGTCTCCGTTCCTCGTTTGAGCGCGAATGCATTTTGAAAACCTAATGCATGAATTTTTAAAATACTATGAAATAAATTCTATCATGCAATAATCATGCATAAAATGCAAAAAAAAAAAAAAATTATCACATAATTTAAATAAAATCTTAGATTAGATGCATTCAGGTTACGTGAATTAAATTCATAGATCTTACATTGTGTCTCTTCAATTGGGCAACGAACGAGGACCATAAAAACTTTGGGTCGAAAACTAAAGTCCATTGTCCTACAGTCTGGATTTCTGCGAATGTATCAAAGCCCATTACTCTTAAAGCCCATTACCGTTGGTCATTAAAGGTAGTTGTTACAGAAAAGAAAGGTAGTCACAGTTGGTTGAAATCTTGTTCCGTTTGGTCATCAAACTTTCCCAATGTTTTGTGCAAACTTTCCCAATGTTTTGTGCTCCCTTATTAAATCCGAATCGAACCCTCCATATTAAAGAACCTTGATTTAGTTAACAATATCCATGCATGAAACCTGTCGATAAAATGGTCGTGCTGAAATTCAAAAAGTTATTTGTGATGTTTTGCATGATCACGTTTGGGTTTTTGATCAACGGTCATGAGTGCAAGATAGTGCAGTTCATATTCGGAGATTCTTTATCGGATGTTGGGAACAACATTAATCTCGCGAAGAGCCTAGCTCAAGCAAGCTTGCCTTGGTATGGTATCGATTTTGGCAATGGTCTGCCCAATGGCCGGTTCTCGAATGGCCGAACGGTTGCTGATATAATAGGTAACACTGATATGCATATTAAGATTGAATGAAAAACCCTCGGGTCATATTTTCTGTTTTGCCTTGTTTATTTGCTTTTACATAGCAAAAATTTCGCGCAAATTTGTATGTTACAGGTTGCATAACATAGGTGATTTATATGAAATTTATAACATAGATCTGATTATGATTTTCAGGAGACCACATGGGGCTTCCAAGGCCTCCAGCATTTCTTGATCCATCTATGAATGAAGATGTTATACTACAAAATGGAGTGAATTTCGCCTCCGGAGGTGGCGGCATTTTGAATGAAACTGGCTCACTTTTTGTAAGTTCAAAAATCTTTGCATGCATGTGTTGATCTTTTTAGGATCATCAAGCTTTTTTAGACTCACTGATTTCAAATGTGTATGTTGCCTTGACATTATTTTTTTAAAGAATCTACGGAGTAAATTTATTGTGTAGATCCAGAGATTCGGGCTATACAAGCAAATAAAACTATTTCGAGGGACGCAAGAACTGGTTAGAGCAAAAATTGGAGACACTGAAGCAGATAAATTCTTCAAACAAGCTCGTTACGTCGTCGCGTTAGGAAGCAACGACTTCATAAATAACTACTTAATGCCGATCTACAGAGATTCATGGACTTATTCGGATGATAGCTTCAATCAGTATTTGTTGCAAACGCTACAAGACCATCTCACGGTAATTCATCAAGTGAACATGTATATATACACCAAAATAGAAAATTTCAACATATTCTTTCACATAGTTCTTCATGCTACGAACACAAATCAAACTGCAATGTTTTCACCCGAAATTCATTTTCCTACTCAGTACTCACAATAGTTCATCTGCCATTATATCAATATCATAGCTAGTGAATCCTGTAATTGGTATATATCAGATAGTCGTATATTCGATTTCTATGAGTGCGTGCATGTTAGTAGGATTGCGGTAAGTCGGATAACGAATAAGTTAAATACTTGATCCTATATATATACTATTTTGCTGATACAATTGTTAATTATTTTGTTTCTTTGGGTCTCATATTGGTGCAACCTTCAGGTGTTATATGGCTTAGGCGCGCGAGAACTAATGGTTTTCGGGTTAGGGCCGATGGGTTGCATCCCACTTCAAAGGGTATTGAGTTCATCTGGTGAATGTCAAGAAAGAACCAACAATTTGGCACTAAGGTTCAATGAAGGAGCAAGCAAAGTTGTGGCTAACTTGTCAAACCACCTCCCTAATGCCACCTTCAAGTTTGGAGATGCGTACGACGTTGTCAATGATTTAATCAACAATCCAAACAAATATGGTGAGAAATTAAAACATGCAAGAGATCAGGTCTAGTACATATCTCATATATGTTATATAAAAGTTATATGTAATAATTATAAATTTCCAAATATGCATTGAATGTAGGGTTTAGCAACTCGGATTCTCCATGCTGCTCCTTCGGCAAGATTCGACCAGCTCTAACATGTGTGCCGGCTTCCACATTGTGCAAGGACCGAAGCAAGTACGTGTTTTGGGATGAGTATCATCCGTCGGACAGTGCTAATCAACTTATCGCGAAAGAGTTGATTAAGAAACTTGGTTTCAAACCTGTTAATCAAACAGATTCGCCATCACCATCGCCATCGCCATCACCATCCGGGGATTAACTGACGAATCCCTTGTATATATTTGTTAAATTTGCCACTTGATATATAAAACTCATACATATATATTTAAATATATATATATATTTTTCATTTTTGACATCTTCCTATATACGAGTGAATAGGGTTATGCTTCGAAGTTATTTATACACTATAGTAATGTATGTTCTTGTGCCTCGAGTCCACAAGAAGTTGAAGTTATAATCAAAATTATTAGTCTAATATATATTTGAATTTTCATTTGGATTCTCTAAGATTTTACACTTGATTTTTTCAAGAAAATTTTAACTTTAATTATCTGGATCTCTACAGTGACATAGACATCCAGAAATCAACAATATAATTCTCAGGAAATTAACCACACAATACAAAACATAGTACAAGAAACATGTAATCTCCATGTTGATAAATTAAAGCATTGTAACCAAGAGTTTTGTGGCACACGGCGGCATCCGGTAGTTCCGTCACCTCTTCACCGCGGCGGAGTGTGGCGGTTGTTAGCCCCCCATCCAGGGTAATCATGCAATTCAATCTCACTTCTCGTTTTCAACATTTTCTGCATGTTTAAACAATCAAGTATATGTGTATGGCACATATATAACTAATCTGAAAATTTTCAGTATCATTGAAATATTACATGTATAATTATAATCAAACTAGATAGGCATTCGAATCCAACTGAACTCGCAAGTTTTTGAGTCTGAGCTCGAGCGTAAAGTCAAACCAAACCGCTCAACCTCATGAAATTTCAAGTTCTTGCCTCGATATCAACGAAGAGTTGGAGAATTGGTGTTGAATCTTTCACCAGAATATTTAAAGATTACTCATGATTTTCAACAGTATGTTAAGTATTAACTGAGCACTTACTGACTTTCTCTCCATTCTCAAAGGTTTCTGAACTTGTTTACCATTTGCTGCACGCAAATATATCGAATTAGAAACTAATTAGACATCACAATTAATTTTCACTATGAATTAATTAAGAAGGTTTAAGATAACCTACTTGTAGAAGGGATAGCTCCATTAATGAAGAAAAGTTGGGACAAACATAAAAGAGCCACAAAAACGAGTCGAATAGAAGTGGCCACAGCCATCGATACAACACAAAATTAGTTTACTATGCTAATTTCTTGGAAATCGCTCAAAACTATCACCAAATGGCAAACTTTGGCCGGCTTTTATACATACATTTCTTGATTTATATAGTAATTCGAGTCGGCACTATAATAAATATATTTATGTCACTTCGATCCTTGGCCCCGGAAAGTTGACAAAAGTTATCAAATAAAGTTTCTATCATGATATATAATCATAAAAAAGAAATATTTTCATTGGTCTACAAGGAATAGTTTATTCCAATCAAGCTTGGACTTTGTAAATTATGCTTTCACATCATGTGTGGCGTGTGCAGTGAGTACTTGAAATCTAACTCTACCGCAATCAAAATATGTCGCTTGAATTATTATATGATTTAAAAATATTTGAATTAGCCCAACTAATACTAGCGACACAATTTTTTGTAAAATGACAAAAATTGATATATATCGCAGCGGAACTTATCCATTCAAATCTCCGCGAGTTATAAGTTGATTGAATTATAGAGTAGATTATTTGGGAGAAAAAAACTATACTTATAATTTCGAAAGTAATAGAAACATGACTTTTTGGCAGAAATATAAAATGATCTAGACAAGTCTCAAGAAAATCACATTGGACAAAAAACAAATGGAGGGAGAATTATATGATGCGTAGATTACTGATTAATATATGGAGTTGACATTGGGGAACATTTTCTTGGCGTGGTGTTCGGTTGCACCAACAAATTGATTAGAAAAAAAGTCAAAAAGGGTTGGGCCGCAGAGCAAGATCACAATACACGCATTTTCAAAATTAAAATACAAATATAAAGAAGTTCAAAATCAAGCCAAATCTCTGAATCTCATTTTTTTTTTAAAAAAAAAAAATTGTCAACTATGGAATGTGCTAATTAAATAAAGGAATGGGACAGCATAAATTTGGATTTGTTATTTGTGTTTTTAATACACATTAGTGTCACTTGGAATTTTAAAATTAGTGACACAATCATTGAATGCGTTAACCTTGCCGTCTTCTGATTAAAGTGAAGCTGTGAGTCAAAAGATTTAAATTAAACGTGTTTTTTTAGTTGGGGAGATTTATTATTTATTCGAAAGCTCGTTTCAAATTTAAAATCTTGATGTCATATGAGTTATAAATTATCGCTAAGTTTGTTTTAAGAAGAAACTGGTAGGTATTTTTACTATGTTGCTGAACATTTTAATAATAATTTTTAGAAGCAGTTTGCATTTGATGTTTCTATCCCCCCCTAGAATAAGCCCAACAACGTGGTACCAACATCTTCTGCTCTCCTCTAGCATAAATATATTATTATATTTTTTAATTTAATATTCATTAAATAACACGGCATAAGTTTTCATCTTTAAATTTAATGTAGGCAAAAACTTGTGTAAGACGGTCTCACGGGTCGTATTTGTGAGACGGATCTCTTATTTGGGTCACCCATGAAAAAGTATTTCTTTTTATGCTAAGAGTATTACTTTTTATTGTGAATATGGGTATGATTGACCCGTCTCACATATTACGATCCGTGAGACGGTCTCACATGAGACTCACTCTTTAATGTATTGAGATCAAGTCCGAATTTAGGTAAAAGGTTCTTATTGCAAAAATAATACATGGTCAGTATCAATATCAAATTTGAGAAACTAATAGTATTTTATAATATTTTTCAACATAAATAATATAGTATGATAGACTATATTGGATCATATTAGAGTTTAGAGAAAGTTAATAAACTCTTTTTAAAATTTCTAATTTTTGAACTGTTTTTAACGATTTTTAGGCTGTTAAGAAATATTTTAGAATAGCTAAACTTGCTGGACAAGTAAAAGTAAGCAAGTGCGGAACAGCCTGACTTAACTAGTGATTAATTATATTGGACAGTTTAACAAAGAATGACTTGAAATATGATTTGATAAAACGTAAAAATACATAATAAAATATCACAAATATTTTTATGGATATTCGGATATAAAACTCATGTCATCCATTCTTCCGCTTAGGTAAATTTTCACTAAAAACTTTGGTTTTACAATGTCTTGTAACAATTCACTTCAGTTAGGACTTATCATTGCATAGACCGAAACTCTAAGTGATCACTTTACAAATTTATATGTTTAAGAACATATGGTTCACCAGACAACAATACAAAAATTCATAGGCCAGTTTGACATTTTGAGTTGTTGGTGTAGCACGAATGATCCTTGATGATCTGATATAAACTGACAAGTGTCCAAACTGCGCAGCTTGAGATCAAAAAATTAAGGGTGCTCGAATATCTTCAAATATGCAGGCTTGATAATAGTTCGGTTTTGTAAATGATCGGTAGTCCTATTCTCTTCAAAATTTTGCATATTTATAGTCGAAAAACTCTGATGGTCATATTTTTTTCCAGCGATCATCTGTAATATCATCCGACGTAATGGACATATCGCTTTCGGTTGCCGTATATTTCATTAAATACTCATTTAATGCTTCTTATGCTTTTGCAACTTTAAGCTCTTGTAATACAGCTAACACATCATGTTTGAAATATGTGATTTTATATCATTCGCGAGTTGGTGGAATATTGTGTAATCATTCTAAATAGGGCATATGTTGAACGGCATGACTTTTAGTATCTTATTTGAAATAATTCATTTATAATCGGTGGCAATGCGGTTTGATCTTCAATGGTTTGAACACGTATATTGTCGGTCAGTTTGATAGATGATATCTTACAGCTGAGTTGAGAGATTTTGCGGCTTGACTTCTTGCCAAAATGACTTGACCTTTTGGTGTTCTTGTCTGAACGTCTTAAACAGATCAAGTGGTCTGAAAACCTGAAAACACAATAGAATAGAGGTTGGACCTGAAACATCTCGATGTTATTATTTTGTCAATCAACAAAACTTAGGATAATAAAAATATTTTAACAAGTTTTCTCTTTTTGGTTAAGACAAAATCAAGTTACAAGTGTATACAAGAATTTATAGTTAAGCAAGATAGGCAATGTTAGAAAAAGAATGAATTTCATTGAGTAATTGAAACAAGAGAGAAACTAATATAATCTTTGTGAGACTTGATCGGTTTGTGTGTAGCTTTTATTGAGAAAATATTTTCCTTATAGTTGCGGACAAAAATTTGGCTTTCTTTGGGTCATGACATCGACAAATTTCATTGAGTTTGTAGTCGGAATTTCACAACAGACTAGGTAGAACTCCAAAGAGGTTTACTTATGAACATAAATGGTTAATGGAAAATGATTTTTCAGAATTATTTGTCTGAGTTGGGAAGGTTCTCGAGAGACATGCAATTTACCACTTAAATTAGTATTAGTGCAGTGTACTGGAAAACTCCAAAGCTGGGCAGGTGAACATTTCAATAATTTGGGTAAGAAGAATAATACTCTTCGTAAGGAGCTTAATCACTTATTATGTTCTTATAAAGCTAAAGATAACTATGATCACATTATAGTTGTGTAAAAAGAGATTGAAAAGTTAGCATCACAGGAGAAAATTCACTTGAATAAGAGTTTAGATTTAACTGGTTTAAAAATGGGAATGTAATACCAAATTATTCCATTCTTCTTCAATAGTTAGATGCCAAAAATAAAATGAAAAGTCAGATGCCAAATAATTTTTTTAAGAGCCTTCGAAATCCTAACGGTGATTGGTGCTCAGATGAAGATGGAATGGTTGTCATTCTTTTTTATTACTTTCCAACCTTTCAATTCTTCTCATCTGGGTCAACAAGATTTACTAACGAGGTGATTGATTTGAGTAATTCAGTGGTTGGGAATGATATTAATGAACTATTATGTGCTCTGTTTACAGCAAATGAGGTATGTAAGGTGGTTTTTGAGATGCACCCTTCCAAAGCTCTGGATCCGGATTTTTTTTACAGCTTTATTTTGTTAGAAATTCAGGCACGTAGTTGGTAAAGATGTGATTCAAGCAGCTTTTTTGATTCTCAGTGAACAGGGTGACATTACTTTAATTTCTAAGGTACATGAATTGTTGTTATTGAAGGATTCTCGTCCGATAATTTTATGCAATACTTGTTATAAAATAGTCATTTGACACATTACAAACAGGTTTAGACAAGTCCTCGCACAAGTGATTGATCCGTAGATCTGTAGGAGAGTGCTTTTTATTACAAGAAGGCTGATTTTGGATAATGTGATGATTGGTTTTGAATGCGTGCACTAGATTAGACATAATAGAAGGGCAAAAACATGGTTTATAGCACTCAAGTCAGATATGAGCAAGGACTATGACAGAATTGAGTGACAGTATTTGTGGGAAATAATGATTAAATTGGGCTTTGCAGAGGGATGTGTAAACCTAATTATGAGATGTATCACATATGTATCATATTCTTTTCACCTTAACCGGAATATTTTTGGGACTCATAAACCATCTAGAGGTCTTAGACAAAGATATCATCTTTCACCTTATCTGTTTGTGCATTGTGCACAAGGTATATCCTTGATTTTTCCAAAAGTAGTGGATCGTCAATTGTTTAAGCAGGTGATGATAGCACATTCTACTCCAGTTTTTTCACATTTGTTTTTTGTTGATGACAGACTTGTGTTTGTTAGGGCGAAGGTGGAGGATTTCATACAAGTTCGAAATTGTTTACAACTTTATTAATAAGTGCATGGGCAACTGGCAAACTACGAAAGAACTGCCCTAACCTTTAGTCCGAGAACTCATGTTTTTGTAATGGAAGATATCATAAATGTGTTATTTTTCGAGCTGGTTAAGGTACATGACTTTTATTTGGGGCTGCCAACTTTCTCCCTACGCAATAAACGGCTACAATTCGCTTATCTACGAGAGATAACATGAAAAAAAATCCATGACTAGTCAGCAAGATTCTTCTCTATGGGAGGTCGTGAAGTACTTATTAAAGCTATTTTGCAAGCAGTTACATCCTATGACATGTACTATTTCAAAATTCTAGTTCGGTCTGCTATGGAATAGAGCAAGCATGTGCAAAATTCTGGTGGTATGATAATCAGGAAGAAAAAGTCATACATTGGGTGAGTTGGAAGAATTTTAAAAACTGATAGGATCGATTAACGTATCAAGAGTGTTTAGAAGGGGGGTTGAATAAACACTCACAATTAAAATTGATCTTTTCAAATTTTGAGTTCAGTTTGGTGACAAACTGATTCTCGGAATCTTCCTGGTCAATGACAATCAGTTAAACTAAAGTAGTTGTGGAAAGTAACTGACTGAAAGATAGAATACAAAACTGAAATAAATACACAAGGATTGTTTCTGGATGTTCGGAGATTTTAATTACTCCTACGTCACCCCTTCTATCTCAAGGATAGGGTTTCCACTAAAAGACTTTGATCGAATACAAGATTTGTACTGACCCACTTCAGTTTGGACTTATCACTGCCAAAAGCTGAAACTCTTAGTATTACAAAATGTTCTCAGTGCGTAACTGATCTTAGCACTATCGAATATAACGATTATTACAAAGTGCTAGTGAGCTCAAATTTTAGCCTTGACTGCTACGAATAAACCAAGTAAGAGTGAGCTAAGATTTTGGCAGAGTGACATCAAGCTTTGAATAGAGTGATCTTCTTCTTATTCAGCTGTTCTTCTGTCATATTTATAAGCTTCCCTTCCAAAGGTAACTTGAGATATATTTGAATCTTTGTATCCGTTGATTGTCACTTCATTATTCCTTGGTCATTGTTTGCTTCATTTATTGTAATGCGGCGTCTTAACTGCTTTAGCCGAAATGCGTTGTTCAAAGCTGTATTGATTGAGGTGTGGCGTTTCATATTCAGTTGCAGTCTGCTATGTCTCTTTGTCGGTTGAATGTTCTTTCCCGAGACATGTTTAGTTGAAGGATGCTTAGCTTAAAAGCATACGGCTGAATATATCAACTGATTGGTTTCCAACTGATCAGTTTTCTTTATTAGATCTGCTGATTTCAGTTGTTAAGTCCAGTTGCTGAATATAATTGCGCGTATCAGTTGGTTGATCAGTTTGTCAAACTCCAGAATTTAGAGTTTGGTTTCTAACAATTTCCCTCTTTATGGTGTTTGACAATACTCAGCAAATAATAATAACTGAATACTGAACTTTATGTGGATAAAATAAGATCTAAATTTCTTGAACTGATAGAGGTCTTGATTCAATAACAGCTGAATCTAATAATCTGATTAACTGATTTTTAACGAGATGATTTCTTCTGCTGTTTCACAAGATGCTCTTTGATTTCTTCCCCTTTTTTTTCAAATAAATCCATCTTCACAGATAATATTCGAACGTCAGTGGAAAGAATTTTGACATCTGAGGAGATACTTGAGACAGCAGATTGTAAAAAAGTCTGCAGCAATTCCATTTTATTATAAAAAAAAGTTTCCAATCGCTCAACTCGTTGACTGATTATATTCTGAGTTGTATAGATACTTTGGGCTAGACCTCTTGATGTGAATCTGGCCGGGCATGGCGTTCAAAGGATGGCTAAGGAAGTTCAGAGAGGCCCTACAATGATTGATAAGCAAGGAAGTAGGTCTCGTGATGCATGGGTGGGAAAAGCCAAAGGAACATTAGTCAAGCATTGTTCAAAAAGACCGAGGCTGCACGGACCCGAGCACGGACCTGCACACGGGGTCCGTGCCCTGTACAGTCGAGAAGGAGAACTCCCGAGTCTACACGGACCCTGCTCCGGACACCTACACGGGGTCCGTGTCCATTGTCTTCCCGGAGATTATTTTGCCGAGCACACACGGACCCGTACCCGGATGCCTACACGGGGTCCGTGTCCTTTAGTTTACTGCGAGAATATTTTCCTTCTTTAGAGTTTTATTTTGTTAGGTAACTAGATTCTAGTAATCTTTTTGATATGTAAACCATATTGGACGAAATTTTACACACAATACATATATTATTTTGAGTTTTATCAAACTTGTGAGATTTTTCTCTCAACTTTTCAAGGCTTTAGCTTTGTTAAATCAAATCAAACTTATCAAAGTTTATAACTTTGTGGCGTTTGTCGATCGTGCTTGTGCGGATTGTCGTAGGCGTCATTCTTCGAAGGTTCGTATCAAATTTCGATTGTTATCCTCGTGTTTATTTGTTGCTAAACTCTTATAGTTTAGAGGTGAATAACACATCAATTACTTGTTTCAAAGATCGGGAAAAATCAGAGATCTCGTTGGTGGGATCACATCAAATGGTATCAGAGCTCAAGGTTTTTTATTCAAGTAAGCATATCCATTCAATTCTTCGTAGGATTTTCAATATCGATTTTCGTGTAGCGATTTCTACGTTGTTGTTAAATCTACAAAAAAAAAAAAAAATCGCGATTACTGTTCATCGCCGGAGTTACTATTCATTGTCGCCGAAATTACTGTTCACGACAATGTTCACGTTGGAGTTACTGTTCATCGCGATTACTGTTCATATCGGAAATTACTGTTCACTCCGCGATTACTGTTCATAGCCGGAATTACTGTTCATTTTCCGGATTTACTGTTCACGGTACTGTAGCGTACTGTTCACCCGAAAAAGAAAAAAAAAATTAATTTTGAATCGGGTGTTTCTTGGAATTTTAGCGTTTATATTTCAGCGTTAAGTTTGTCCTTGTCGTTTAGTCGCATTCTAGTCAATTTTCAAAGTTGCTTGTTCTTGTGTGGTCTAAGTGAGTCGAATTTCAAGCGTGACAGGATTGATCTCATAAGTTTGATACGTGGAAGCCACGAGACTTAAGCGCCCCCTTGAGAATTCTCTATGGAGTGAAAATATTTGAGTGGAGTGAATTTTCGTTGGAGTGATTTGTGAGATTTTGTGGTGAGGAAAAAAAAAAGACGAGTGCGAGCGAATTTTCATTGGAGTGACTAGTGAGAATTTGTGGTGAGGAAACTTTATTCTTTTATTGTTTTATACTAACCTTTTCTTGCAGGTATAATGCTTGACAATCGTCAATTTAAAACGATGTTAAGAGGGTTGGATAGAATGTGGGAGAAGGAGTTTAAGCCTCTACGAAAAAAATATCGGAGGTGTGAAGAAGAGGAGATGTATGATATGCATATTGATGAGAATAGGCGAGGTAGTAGAGTTGGAGGAGATAAGTTGTTGCACGTGGATCGTTATGATGATAGGAGATTTGATGAGGATAAGGGGTATAGAAGCCGAGAAGGGTATAGACTGAGTGGCACGAAGATGACCATTCCATTTTTCAGTGGGGTACCCGATCCAAAGGCGTACCTTGAGTGGGAAGAGAGAATGGAGTGTGTATTTGAGAGTCGGGAGGATTATACCGAAGCAATGAAGGTAAGACGAGCTTGCAGCGAGTTTGCCGACTATGCTACTACTTTGTGGGATAAATTAGTACTACGTAGGAGACGATGTGGGTATGACCCTATAGTTACATGGGATGAGATGAAAATGGTGATGAGGAATCAGTTTGTTCCAAATCACAATAATAGGAAAGGTGGTGGAAGTGACTCGTGGAAGGAGTTTTTGGCATCCGCACGGAGGTCGAGTGAAGAGAAAATCATTGTTAGGCCAAAGAAGGAGTCGAGGCGTCAAGCTAGCAAACATGAATATCAAGGCACATTTAAAAACTCAAATTCTAGTACTTGTGATATTATCTGTTGTTGGTGTTTAGAGGTTGGGCATGATATCACCCAATGTCCACATGAGGAGGTGACTGTAGTAAAATCGCCAGTTGAGCTTAAATCTCGAATGGAGGTTGATGTTGCGGTTGGGCTTGGATCTCAAGTGGAGGTTGAGGATGAGGTTGAGGTGGTAGTTGAATGTGAATCTAAGGTTGCAGTCGAGTGTGGAGTTGAAGTGAGCATTGATGTTGAGCCTAAAGTGGTGGTTGAGAGAATTGAGGAGGTTGGCACTCCACTGATTTCTGACTTGAGCATAGAACGTTGTGCTGTGGAGGGTGAATCCCTAGATGGTGAATTTGCTTCTAACGTGTGTGCTAAAGAAGAGAAAGAAGAAAGCAGTAATAATTTGTTGCACGCATGTTATGATTCATCATGTACCTTTCTTGATCAACATATGTCAATTGTAACTACTGATGATCAACGGCAATTTAATTGTGAGAGTGAAAAGAATTTAAAATGGCCGAAAGAATGAGTGATCAAAAGAGTGAGATGGCCATAGAAAGAAAAGAAAAAGAAAATGCAAAAGAGGCCAAAAGAAGAGAAAAAGAAAATAAATTAAAGGCCCAAAAGAGTGAATATGAGAGTGATTTAATTTTGTATAAATCTCTCCAAGTACCTTTGTACAAAGATGAGGTTTATATATCTAGTGGTGATATAGTCGGTTCAATCCCGAGCAATATTAATTCTTCTTTGCAGGACTTTGGCGCCATCGAGATGAGGAGGCAAGTGAGTGGCGAGGATGGATGGGTTCAATGGGTTGATCCACATATCAATCGAGGAGAGGTAAAAATAGTTGATGCAACAACTATGAGGTATGAGCTATTTCCCCCTATTAATTATGTGAGTTCTAGTTTTTATGGGTTTGATATTAGTGAGGAAGCTCATGCTTTAAGTTTCGATATTATTGATTGTGAGTCTTCACAAGTTGTCAAAGTGATATGTATTGAGAATGGTGAAATATTGCATGGATTAAATTCAAATGTTAGTTATTTTGAGTGTTCAAAGATTGTCAAATTGATGAGGTTTTGGCATGTCAATGACTTGAGTGCATTAGAATTAAATTCTTGTGTTGTGTTAAATAATTACATGGATAGTACATCTAGTGTGTTCTATTTGCATGACTCATATTTGTTTGATGATGACATTGGAAAGAGCAGGAATGAGTATAAGAATTTTTATGTCCATAATGAATACAATTTTAAGGAGAATAAATTCTTCATTCTATATTCATTGCATGAGTTATGTGCTAGTGATGCATGTTGTTGTGATTTAATCATTGATATAATGCATGAATTTCTGTGTTGGTTACATATGAAGAGGTATGTCGAATGGTGTGGTGACGAGGGTCTTGCATGTATGAAGATAGCAACTGGGCTAGGGTTTTGTGACATGCATGACTTAATTCTTAATCCTAGTGAGCAATATACTTACATTTGTATGATACTTGCTCTGGTGTTGACTAGGTCTAAGAAAGGGAGGAACTTAATTTTTGTGATACTTAATGGTATTTTATCATTTGTTGTCATTTGTTATTCGATGTTTGGTGAAGCTGACGAGTTTTTAGGAAAGAAAACGGTGATGTTGGAGTTTCCAGTAATAATGAAGCAAGCACCTGATAACGTCTACAAACTTGAGCTTAAGGGTAGGCAAGATTTGAGGACAAATCTTTTTGAAGAAGGGGAGTATGATGTGAATCTGGCCGGGCATGGCGTTCAAAGGATGGCTAAGGAAGTTCAGAGATGCCCTACAAGGATTGATAAGCAAGGAAGTAGGTCTCGTGATGCATGGGTGGGAAAAGCCAAAGGAACATTAGTCAAGCATTGTTCAAAAGAACCGAGGCTGCACGGACCCGAGCACGGACCTGCACACGGGGTCCGTGCCCAGTACAGTCGAGAAGGAGAACTCCCGAGTCTACACGGACCCTGCTCTGGACCCCTACACGGGGTCCGTGTCCATTGTCTTCCCGAAGATTATTTTGCCGAGCACACACGGACCCGTACCCGGATGCCTACACGGGGTCCGTGTCCTTTAGTTTACTGCGAGAATATTTTCCTTCTTTAGAGTTTTATTTTGTTAGGTAACTAGATTCTAGTAATCTTTTTGATATGTAAACCATATTGAACGAAATTTTACACACAATACACATATTATTTTGAGTTTTATCAAACTAGTGAGATTTTTCTCTCAATTTTTCAAGGCTTTAGCTTTGTTAAATCAAATCAAACTTATCAAAGTTTATAACTTTGTGGCGTTTGTCGATCGTGCTTGTGCGGATTGTCGTAGGCGTCGTTCTTCGAAGGTTCGTATCAAATTTCGATTGTTATCCTCGTGTTTATTTGTTGCTAAACTCTTATAGTTTAGAGGTGAATAACACATCAATTACTTGTTTCAAAGATCGGGAAAAATCAGAGATCTCGTTGGCGGGATCACATCACCTCTGTTATTCTTCATCTCAATCACAGTTCGGGTAAGAGACTCCATGGTTGCTTGAATGGCTTTCAGTTTTGCTGAATCAAATTCAATTGAAGAATCCAATTTGACAGTATGAGACAATTGTGTGGATTGAATTTTCTTGATTTCAGTAATCATCTTCTGTATATTGTGCTGCATATTCTGGATTTCTTCAAGGACAAGATCCATTTCTGTGGATTGAAGAGGAGGTGACTGAGCAGATGTTCCCTGTGTTTGATCTTTAGAGGCTTGATCAGAAATTACTAGAATCATGTCCTGGACTTCAGTTTCAGCAGTTGTAAGATCAGAAACTTCTGATTCAATGACTTCTTTTGCAGTCTGAGTTGTAACTACAAAAATTTGTGCCTCTTGTTGTTCTTGCACCAAATCTGGGGCTTGCTCTTCAGTTGGAAAACTTTCAATGATTAAATGAGTTTCCTCCGTTTCAGTTAGTTCTTTTTCTGAAGTTTGGATGGGCACTTCAGTTTGTTCTTCAGTCTCAGCAGATATTTCTTGCTGAATTAATTCTTCAGCAACAAGAGACTCAACTGGTTCTTCAAATGATATCTGAACCTCTTGTTCTGGTTGCTCAGTTGAAGGGGCAACTGATTCAGAATTGATTGCTTCTAGCTGAGCTTCCAGGGCTACTGTCTGAATGATTTTCATCAATATTGGAGTTTATCAGCAGATGATTGTGGCATATCCTGAACAGGTTCTTCAGCAACCGGTTGTGGAGGTGGCTCTTTCTGCTGGGAGGAGAATGTATCTTCTTCTGTTTTTGAACTGGAGGATTTTTCAGGAAGAACCAATTCCTGATCATGTTCCCAAAATCCGATTTCCCATTGTAGGCCACTAAGATCTGAGTCCAGTTGGGTGAACACAACTCTATCATGATATGCAGTTGGACCTATGGGATTGTAGTTGGATTTCAGCTTTTCAACCATTCTAGTCAGCTTTTTGGCTCGAATTTGATCAAGGAAATATTTTTGCCTCTCCAATGCCTGGGCAATAGTAGCAGCTTTGACTATATTCAACAAAATCACTTCAGGTTTAATAAACTTTTTCAGTTGGGATTTGTGCTTCAGCTCTTTGGCAAAAATCTCAGTCCAAAAACTCTTCCAACTATCAAAAGATTTTAGTTTCGATGTGGCAATTGCATTGACCTGTTCCCAAACCAGGCCAATGTGAGTTTGGATGGCATTAGATGGCCTTAGCTCTTCAACTAGCGTGCCCTTTCCTTTTTCAGTAGTGAGAATGTGAGGAATATCCAAACCAGAGTGAGTGGTGACCACTGGTTCCCTCAATATAACGCCATTAGATCTGGCCGGAGGCAAAATGGTATGGCGATTTACATGAGTCAAGGGAGCTCTTACTTTAGCGGGTGCCTTTTCTTCAATAACTGAATCATCAGGTGAACAACCTGCAAAGGGATAGCCTGAATAGGCTGTTGGGCAGTTGATTGAGTCAATCTCTCAGTTGGAATGAATTCCACCGCTGTTATTGGTTTAGTTATTTGCGTCATCGGTCTCTTGACAAGCTTAGGAGAAGGAGTTTTCTCCAAATCTGATTCACTGATAATAAGTTTTCGTTTTGCAGTCTTCAGTTGGGCCAAAGTTTTGGCCTTCTTGACTGGTGTTGGAGCAGGTGGTTGCGTCCCAACCTCCTGTTTGGTTTTCAAAAATTGTTTGGGAGAAATGTCCAGTTTGGTCTTTGGCAGCAAGATGTTCTTGGCAATGAATACCTTGAACTTTGATGATTTTCCAGCATTGTCAGCTACCAATCCCTTTAGTTTCAGAAGATAACTGATTGGAATAGCAAAGCCTCTTGATTATTTGGTAGATTGAAGCATATTCCTCAGAATATTGAAAATAATATGCCTCCAGTTAGCTTTCTTCTCTCCCATGATGATGTTCATCACTTGGAAATTTTCAAGAGTAAGGGCAGCATAAGAGCCGGCCTTAGCCAATATGCCCTTCGCCACAATGTCGGCTAATAACTGAATTTCTGATTTCAGCTCTTTCTTTGGATCGGAAACTTTGATTTTTCGCCTATCAGCAGACATCAAAGATTGCATTTCCTCAATGTCAGATGTTTTGACTTCAGAGAAGAAGACGTACCCATCAGTTGGAAAAGAGAAAATTTCTCCGAAGGTCTCTTCAGATAGGATCAACAGCTGATCATTGACAGTTACAGAGATACTTCCATCAGTAGTGATAAATCCCTTCAGATAGAATTCATTTACTTCCTTGGGGTATATCTCCTGCGAAGATTGTCCCAAAAACATCCTGAGACCAGCAGATTCAATCTTCAGAAAGACGTTCTTAACTTCAGCTTCTTGAACTGATAAAACTGAGTCAAAATCAATGACCATAGCTTTCAACACGTGAGCTGGTATTTGATTCACCATTTCGAAAGATAAAATGATCTGAAATTCGTAAAAGATAAGCTCTGGAATTAGTATGCTCTTAAGAACTGATTGTATTCGTAAGAAAGAAAACTGAATCGAATAGAGCATAGTACATTTGTACATGACTGTTAAAATTCGGGACACGTGTCAGTCCATGAAAAAATTTGAATAAAAATATGTGACGCGTGCTGTAAGCGTGTGTGCAAAAAGTGAGCGGTTTAAAATAGGCCACGTTATGAAACTGCAGTCACGTCTGTTGATTTGGAATATAATAAGTTTTTTAATTTGTTAACTTATGTGATAAGATTTGTAAAATATCCAACTGAACAATCAGTTGGGAAACTGATTCATTTCAGTTGAGAATTCACAAACAATTGTTCTCTCAGTTAACTTCTTCAAAACTGATATTCCCCCTTAATCGGTGCATAGAATAATTAAAGTGACGATATAAAATAACTTTAAAGGTTAGAAAGATTATCGTTTGCTGAAACGTTGACGGCCCTTCATCTTCCATGATTTTCGGCTATAAATAGAAGTAACACGGTTAGTTTCAGTCATATTGGTGAAAATATTCAAGACAAAAAGAATGGCAGATACGAGTAGCTCGAGTGCTTCGCCGTTTGCTCTGGAGACCAGAAAGGCTGTTATAGAAGATGAAGTCTTCTATAAGAGTCTTCACTACTGGAAAAAGTTACAGAAGCTTGAGTTCCTATATAATACTGGAGAGGCTACCACTCCCGAACTGGTGGCAGAGTTGAAAAAAAGTGCGGGAGCACTTGAACATAGCTGTGTGGGTGGACATCTTTAAGGATGGTCATATCTATCAGCTAATGCTTCGAAAAGAACTGAAAATCCTAAAGCGCATAGCTGTTTCTCAGAGCTTTGTCAAGACATCTACCGCACCTTTATCCACTTGGTTGAAAATGTGGATAATTGTTGTAGAGGAAAAATATGATGATGTAATCCGTGCAAACGTTTATGGTTGAATGAGGTATTTATATGAGCTTAACTTTGTTTTTCTCTTTCTGATATTAGTTGATAATGAACAACTGATAAATAAGAAGTCTGGGTAAATGAGAAAAATGCTTCGTTTGACTTGAGACTATTTAGTTTCTTCAACATTTAATGTCATCTGTCTATAAATAAGACGGTAGAGATAAAATGTGAGACAATAACAGTTCAATATGTCGGATTCAAGTAATTCTGATGCATGCAGCAATACGCATATTCAAGTTACTGAACAATCAAGTCCTTATTTAGAAGAGTTGAAGAAAACGATGGAGGAATGTCTTGACGAAAGTGATGTCAACATGGTTCAAAATTCATGATTTGTAGAGGATAAGTAGTAGTGGTGCTGCTCCTTCTCATTCTCAAGCACCAACAACAAGAAAATACGTTAATCGTTTTGAAGTCAGGCATGTTACAGACCTGGTTGATAACAATGTTCTGTTACATGCAATGCTATGGAAGGAATGGCATGTGATTGCTAAGATTTTTACAACTGAATCATTTTCTAGAATCCGAATTTATGAGTTGAATAATTTGATTACAGAATGGCAAGATTCAGTTGGTTCTAATTTATCTTCTGTAAGATGGAATCGATTTATTCTTAATAAATTATCACTTCCAATTTGTTGTTCTGTTCTTATTTTCTGCAAATAATTTTATTAGTAAAACAGCATCAATAATAATTTTAAGGCAAGTCGATTAAACCAAGAATATTGCGAAAGTAAGAAAACTTAGTCTCGGGTAATGGTTTGGTGAAGATATCAGCTGCTTGTTGCTCAGTTGAAATATAATACAGTCTAATGTCCTTCTTCAAAGCATGATCTCTAATGAAGTGGTGCCTGACATCTATATGCTTGGTCCTTGAGTGAAGAAGTGGATTATAGGTGATGGCATTTGTGCTTGTATTGTCACAAAATATGGGCGATTCATTTGTAATTATTCCATAATCTTTCAGTTGTTGCTGGATATATCCAGATCAGTTGTGCACAACAACTACCAGCAGCAAGGTATTTTGCTTCAGTTGTTGAGGTAGCTATGGATGTTTGCTTTTCGCTGAACCAAGAGATCAGTCTGTCTCCTTGAAACTGACAAGATCCACTTGTACTTTTACGATCAAGCTTACATCCTGCATAATCTGCATCTGAATATCCAACTAAATTGAAAGTAGAGTTTTTAGAATACCATAACCCAACATTTTGTGTACCCTTAAAGATATTTCAAAATTCTTTTAGCAGTTGAGAAATGTGATTGATTATGATTTGCTTGAAATGTAGCACACATACAGACAACAAATACAATATCAGGACGACTGGCAGTTAAGTACAACAATGAACCTATTAAACCTCGATATAATGTCGCCTCAACTGATATTCCCCCTTGATCAATGTCCAATTTTACTGATGTGCTCATGGGAGTATTTGCAACTGAACATGATTCCATGCCAAATTTCTTTAGCAGCTCCTTTGTATATTTAGTTTGACTGATGAATATACCAGTCTCCAGTTGCTTCACTCGCAGTCCAAGAAAGAATGTCAGTTCACCCATCATGCTCATTTCAAACTTATCATGCATTAGCTTAGCAAACTTTTCGCATAATATGGGATTAGTTGATCCAAATATGATATCATTAACATAAATTTGAACTAATAAAATGTGATCATTCTTAGCAAATTTGAACAAGGTCTTATCAACTGATCCAGCAGAAAAATCATGATCAGTTAGAAATTTTGAAAGAGTTTCGTACCAAGCTCTGGGAGCTTGTTTAAGACCATATAAGGCTTTGTTCAAATGATATACATGATCAGGAAAGTTGTGATTTACAAAACCTGTGGGTTGTTCAACATATACTTCTTCTTGTAGTTGACCGTTTAGGAATGCACTCTTTACATCCATCTGATAGACCTTGAAGTTCTTGTGTGATGCATAAGCAAGAAAAATTCTGATTGCTTCCAATTTTGCAACTGGAGCATACGTCTCATCATAGTCAATTCTTTCTTCTTGCATATATCCTTGTGCCACTAATCTTGCTTTGTTGCTTCCAACTGAACCATCCTCGTTCAGTTTATTTCTGTTTACCCATTTTGTACCTATAATAGTTTTTGAAATTGGTCTTGGAACTAAGTTCCAGACATTGTTATAAGTGAATTGATTTAGCTCTTCTTGCATTGCATTTACCCAGTTAGGATCAGCAAGAGCTTCATCAGTTTTCTTCGGTTCTAGATGTGAAACAAAAGCTGAATAGATAAATAAATTTAGCATTTGATTGCGAGTTCTTACTGGATCAGATGGATTTCCTATTACCAGTTCAGGTGGATGTGATTTTCTCCATCTGTACTCAGTATTTGTTGTATCAGCAATTTCTTCAGTTGGTAACTGAACACAGTTTTCAATCTCAGTTGGTGCTTCGTCAACTGGTATTTGAATGTTATCATTATGCTCTATCAACTGATCATCAGCAACGACTTCCTGCACATCTGATTGGTCCAGTACTTCTGGTTCAGGTGTTTGAAGTATCTTTTGATTTCCATGACTTTCATTTTTGTCATCATCTTCCAAACTGATATCTGTAAATCGATCAACTAGCTCAACTTGATCAGTTAGCTTATCAGTTAGTTCAGTTTCATCGAAATCAACATGAGCAGATTCTTCAACATTTAGGGTTTTCTTGTTGAAGACTCTATAAGCTATACTAACTGATGAGTATCCAAGAAATATTCCTTCTGAATATTTAGCATCAAACGCTTTTAAATAATTTTTACCATTATCAAGAATAAAACATCTGCAGCCGAATATTTTGAAATAAGTAATTATACTTTTTCTTCCATGCCAGATCTCATATGGTGTTTTCATATGATTCTTATTAATCATTGATCTGTTCTGAGTGTAACACGCAGTGTTACTGCCTCTGCCCAAAATCTTTGAGAAATACCAGAATCAGCAAGCATTGTTCTAGCAGCTTCTTTAAGGGTCTGATTTCTTCTCTCAGCTACACCATTTTGCTGAGGAGTTCTTGCTGCTGAGAGCTCATGCTTAATTCCAGCATTTTCTAGGAAATTTGAAAGAGTTTGATTGATGAATTCAGTTCCTTGATCAGATCTGATTCGATCAATTCCAACTGATTTTTCATTTAAAAGTCTTTTGAAGAGCTTTATTAGTTGCGAAGCAGTATGGTCTTTAGATTTGAGAAAAATAACCCAAGTAAATCTTGAAAAATCATCTACGACTACCAAGGTGTATTTCATTCCTCCTAAGCTCATGACTGGTATAGGACCAAAGTGATCCATGTGCAACAGTTCTAAGCATCGGAATGAAGATTTACAGCCCTTGTTTTTAAAAGAGGATCGTACTTGTTTACCATCATGACATGCTGAGAAAAGTTTTTATTTTGAAAAGTCTATTTTGGGCAAACCAGTTACAAGTTCATGTTTACTCAGATAGGCAATGGATTTAAAGTTTAAATGATTTAGTCTCTTATGCCACAACCAGTTTTTAGATGATTTGGAAGAAATAAAACAAATTGGTGCATAAGTTTGATCATTCCAACTGACTTTATATGTGTTTCCACAACGTTTGCCAGTTAGTATGATTTGATCAGTTGAAGTTTTGACTGAACATGAGTTTTTGTCAAATTGTACTGAGAATCCACTGTCGCATAACTGGCTGATGCTAATCAAGTTATACTTCAGGTTTTCTACTAATAGAACATCTTTAAAAGTAAAGTTACCATGATAAGCTTACCCTTACCCACAATTCTACATTTGGAATTGTCCCCGAAACTGATGTTTGGACCACTGTATTTGATCAGTTGAGATAACACACTTGCTTCTCCTGTCATATGTCGCGAACATCCACTGTCAAAATACCATATTGAGTTCATGTTTGTACATGTTACCTGCAATCACACACATAATATAACTTGGTACCCATATCTATTTGGGTCCTGAGCTGATTAGTCCCTTAGGAACCCACACTTGGATTAGTCTAACAGACTTTCCAGTAGCTGTATTCCAAATGTTTTTTCTCGGCTTTTGTGTGCATAGTGTGTAGTGTACAGATGATACAATATGTGATTTAGCTTTATTCAACTGATTGTTCAGTATATATCTCTTCTGAACTGGCTTGCAGTTATAGTAATTGAAATAGCTATTCGAATAGTTCTTGTGAAACCTCTTTGATGACTGAATTTGTGAATCAGTTGGGAATTTTTTACTATAACCAATCCATATCTTCTATCCTTGTTCATATTCTCAGTAGGTTGCTCAATCAGTTTACTGGGCTCAATTTGTTCTTGTACCACTGCTGTTTTGACAAAGTGAATGTATTTCCCTTGGTCTATTTTTAGATTTGGTTGAGTATCATTTGGATACATTTCTCCTTGAGTGTTGAACCCAAAACCAGTTTTATCAGAAACTGATTTTTGTGAATTCTGCATCTCATTCAGTGCAGTAGATGACTTGTTCCAAGACTGAATGAGCTCAGTCTGTTTTGAGTTTTCAAGAATCAACTTCTGGATTAATGACTAATTTTTGTTTCTCTCTACTTTTAACTCAGCAATTTCCTTTTTTAGACTCAACCCATCAATTGATTCATCAGTTTTGGTTTTATTGTCCATGGGATCAGTTTGCTTTGCTTTGATTTTTTCAAATGATGATGCAAGCTTTTGATACTCATTTACCATGTCATGTAGTGTTAGAATGAGTTCTTCTCGTGTGAAATCAGTTGAGCTGAAATCAAATACCCGTTGGCTAGATGATTCTTTTTCTACATCATTAGCCATTAAGCACTTGACTTCCTCATCATCACTAGAGCTGCATGAGCTTTCTGGTTCTGACTCCTCACTGTCAGTTTCTGCCCATTTAGATTTGTTTTCTTCAGCTAAGAGTACCTCATGTTTCTTTCTGAAGGACTTCTTATCTTCCTTGGGCCTTCTTTTGTGCTCATATGATTTCTTTCTTCTATCAGTTGAGCCTTGACTGTCCTTCTTGGGTTTAGGACAATCAACAATAAAGTGACCTGATTTGCCACAGTTGTAGCAGGCATTTGATTCATCTTTGGAGTTGTTTCTTTGGTATGGCTTCTGGAAGTTTCCTTGATTCTTTCTCATGAACCTTCCAATTTTTTATGAACAATGACATAGCATCACTGCTGAACTGATCAGCAGATTTCTCGACTGAACTGATTGGTTCTGTTCTGACAGCAGCTAGAGCAGTTGTGGCTGCAAGGGTAGATGGTTATCCTTCTCTGGTATGCATCTCAAATTCATAAGCCTTTAAATCAGCAAACAGATCATGAAGTTCAATCTGATTCAAATCTTTGAACTCCCTCATTGCCATGGTCTTGACATCCCATTCCTTGGGAAGACCTCTCATTACCTTCAGTGCAATCTCTTTGTTAGTATACAATTTTCCAAGTGCATTTAACTCATTGATGATACTGCTTACTCTTTCATCATACTCGTGCATTGATTCTCCTGCTTTCATTTTGATGTTATCAAACTTTTCAACAGCAACAGAAAGTTTATTTTCTTTGGTTTGATCATTTCGTTCACACAGCTGGATCAGCTTTTCCCAAATTTCTTTGGCTGACTTACACATCTTTATTTTTCTGAAGGTTACTTTGTCCAGCGTTTCGTACAGAATGTCTTTAGCGACATTATCAAGATTTGTTTTTCTTTTATCTTCAGTTGTCTATTCATCTCTGGGCTTTTCTATCTTTTGTGGTGCCCCTTCTGTTATGGCAACTGCTGTATTTGTTTTTAAAATCTTCATGGTTCTATCAGTTATGACATACCACATGTCATCATCTTGTGCAGCTAAATCAGCCTGCATTCTGATTTTCCAATCATTAAATTCTTCTCTGGAGAACATAGGAATTTTGTTGAATGAATTCATGCTAGCAAGTTTATAGATCAAAAGTATTCAAGAACAAGATTCAACCGCTCTAATACCACTTGATAGGATCGATTAACGTATCAAGAGTGTTTAGAAAGGGGGGTTGAATAAACACTCACAATTAAAACTGATCTTTTCAAATTTTGAGTTCAGTTTGGTGAAAAACTGATTCTCGGAATCTTCCTGGTCAATGACAATCAGTTAAACTAAAGTAGTTGCGGAAAGTAACTGACTGAAAGATAGAATACAAAACTGAAATAAAATACACAAGGATTGTTTCTGGATGTTCGGAGATTTCAATTAATCCTACGTCACCCCTTCTATCTCAAGGATAGGATTTCCACTAAAAGACTTTGATCGAATACAAGATTTGTACTGACCCACTTCAGTTTGGACTTATCACAGCCAAAAGCTGAAACTCTTAGTATTAAAAAATGTTCGCAGTGCGTAACTGATCTTAGCACTATCGAATATAACGATTATTACAAAGTACTAGTGAGCTCAAATTTTAGCCTTGACTGCTACGAATAAACCAAGTAAGAGTGACCTAAGATTTTGGCAGAGTAACATCAAGCTTTGAATAGAGTGATCTTCTTCTTATTCAGCTGTTCTTCTGTCATATTTATAAGCTTCCCTTCCAACGGTAACTTGAGATATATTTGAATCTTTGTATCCGTTGATTGCCACTTCATTATTCCTTGGTCATTGTTTGCTTCATTTATTGTAATGCGGCGTCTTAACTTCTTTAGCCGAAATGCGTTGTTCTAAGCTGTATTGATTGAGGTGCGGCGTTTCATATTCAGTTGCAGTCTGCTATGTCTCTTTGTCGGTTGAATGTTCTTTCCCGAGACATGTTTAGTTGAAGGATGCTTAGCTTAAAAGCATACGGCTGAATATATCAACTGATCGGTTTCCAACTGATCAGTTTTCTTTATTAGATCTGCTGATTTCAGTTGTTAAGTCCAGTTGCTGAATATAATTGCGCGTATCAGTTTGTCAAACTCAGTAATTAGAGTTTCGTTTTCAACATAAACCAATTCAAAGAATGATCACCTTTAGTGATATAAACAATGTTTTATCTACGGTTCCAATTACAATGTTTTAAATTGAACAAACTGTTAAAAAATTGTTGACTTAACATTCATTTGATATATTTTAAAGTATTTAAGTATAGTAATTGCAAGAAATTTTCTAATGACCTCAATTCTAGCTACATGAGCAAATGTTTCATCAAAATATATGACTTTTTCCTGTCTATAACCTTGAGGCAGCGTTTGGTAGCATGGATTCAGTCGGATTGTGTTGATTTTGTCATGGTAATCCAATTTTTGGTTTATTTTCTTATTAAACCTCGATTCTAGCTACATGAGAAAATGTTTCATCAAAATATATGACTTCTTCATGTCTATAACCTTGAGGCAGCGTTTGGTAGCATGGATTCAATAGGATTGTGTTGATTTTTTCATGGTAATCCAATGTTTGGTTTTTTTTTTTATTAAACCCATCCAATGTAGTCTCCAATGGACTAGCATATGCTAAATAGGTTAAAATAAACCCATGCATCAGCCCAATATTATTAATCCTTGTATCTATCAAAGCAGCGTTTTCCTAAATTACCCTCAAGAATCCCATCAAAAATTCTTCCTCCATCTAAACAACAATGTACGAAGAGAGGCGATGGCTTAGGTTTTTGTTGTCTGTGCGGAAATCTACAGAAATCAGGTAAATAGTGTTTCAATTACTTGTTTCAAACGAGTATTTGCATTAGCTGTTGTCGATTTTATGTTTTGTTAGGTAAAATTTTGCTGCTGCCACATGCTAAAGATTGAGAAATGTGAGGAGGCATTCGCTGTGTCGGTAAATGTCATTTCTTTCTGTTTTCTGAAAGATGATGTTTGTTTTCCTTTTTCGGTTGACATAGTTGAATTCAATATTGTGTTCTTTTGTGTTTGTAGTTTCTTTGTTTGCAGCAACACTTGTATCTTTGTTTTGTAAAGTTAATCTTCTGCCGAGCTTGTTTTCGATTCATTTTTGTTACTTCATTACAATTGAAGACCAAATTAGAATAAACATCTGCCAATTTCTTACTTAATACAATGTCGAAGATAAAAGTATTCGAACGGTTTTTAAAATTGTGATGATTTTGTTGTAGTCAATAAACTACTGCATTTGGTATTGCACTTTAAATTTTATTTGAAGTATGTGTTCATGTATTTTTAACCAAGCATTGTTAAACAAGAAATTTGTTGTTAAACCTAATTAATATCTTCGTTTACAGTATTTTTAATTCTTTTTGTTTTTCAAATGTCTTTGTTAACCACATTTTGAATTTTACTTTTTTGTGAAGTATCTTCCATAGCTAACCATTATGCGTAGACACGTCACACTTTTTGTGTTGCTGCACCAAATCATGTGTCAATCATTGTTGGTTATGTTACTCGTGAGATGACATGTACTGAAGTTACATGCAAAACGACGTTGCAACAAGCGTAGAAGAACAGTGTCTTATAGCATGACACAATGAATAAATGTGCAAATGAACCATTTGCACAAGATTATTGACATAGGAGACGTTCAATGTGTGGTGAACTTGCGAATGAATATGAAGCATTTGTATGATTGTGTTACTTGCTAACTCATGTTGGAGGACTAGTCTAGTCTAGATATGTCTGTATTGAAGAGAAAGTAAGCATGTTCCTGTCTGTATTGACTCACCACAAGAAAAATAGACTTGTTGGACATGACTATGTACGTAGTGGCCATACAATCAGCACCCAGTTCCATCAAGTGCTCCAATCAATTCTCATGTTGCATCCTTTACTACTAGTTAAACCATCTCCTGTCGATGATTCTTGCACCAATGAAACTTGGAAATGGTTCAAAGTAATGTCAAACCAGTTTTAACAAACTATACAAAATAAACATTTTAACTACTCACGTATGATGTTTTTGATAGTTAAATTGATGTGAAGTTATTAATGTTAAATTGTACAGGGATGTCTTGGTGCATTAGACGGAACGTATGTAAGTGTACATGTACCTACCATGAACAAAGCACAATATAGAACAAGAAAAGGTATTATTGCAGTCAATGTTCTTGGGGTTTGCGACTGTGAGATGAAGTCATATATGAACTTATGGGGTGGGAAGGATCTGCAGCAGATGTCGGGGTTCTTAAAGATGCAGTGACTCGTGACGACACACTGAAAATTCCCAGAGGTTTTGATATTCTTTTTTATTATTATTAACTGTGAAGTGATGAGACTTGTTTTTTAGATATTGTTTGCAGACATTGTTAATTCTTTCCTCTCAAATTTAGTGCTTACACAATGTTAATGACATAATAACTAATTTTATATTTTTAGGCTGTTATTACCTATGTGACAATGGATATGCCAATGTAGAGGAATTCTTGACTCCTTACAGGGGAGTACGCTATCATAGGGATGCTTGGGGAAATCGTGCAAATGTCCCACATAATTATAAAGAGTTATTTAATTTGAGACACTCTAAAGCACAAAACATAATCGAAAGAGCCTTCGGTTTGTGAAAAAAAGATGGGCCATACTTCAAAGTCCTTCGTTCTATCCAATAAATACACAAAACAGAATCATAATGGCATGTATGTTGTTGTATAACTTCATCAAGTCTGAAATCTCGACGATACAATTGAGGAAGTGAACGATGATGTAGTCAGTCCGGGCAATGAGATACAAAATGATTTCATCACTAGCTTGGAATCGTCGGATGATTGGGATACTTGGAGGAAGAACCTTTCAATGTCTATGTGGATGAATCTGAACTAAATCATTCTGTATTTTGTACTTATTTCGTTACAACTTTGGTATAGATGTACTCGTGGCATTTGATGTTATTTATTTTTAAAAATACATAACTTGATTGCATTTTATGTTAATTTGTTTGAATTTAGTCCACCCAATTATTATTTTTTGGTTACTACAAAATGTGATTTTAAGTAATTGAACTAATTTGACATGGTTAACCAATGTGTTGTATTAGTACTAGGAATAGGACAACTGCAGTGGCAACATCCTAATTATGCAAAATGGAGCAACTTCCGAGAGCTTTGTTGGGAAAGCCAAAAAAGCTGATAACAAAAGACGTAGTTGGAGTGAACGTGAAGAAGAGTTTCTGATACAAGCACTTAAAGAGGCCTCCGTAGAAGGTTGGAAGAGCGGCAATTGATTTCGGCCAGGCTATTTATATTTTCTTAAAATCGAATAAAAGTTGCATTCCCTGACACAAACTTATGTGGCAACCCACATATTAACTCTAAAGTTAATGTGTGGAAGTAATTGTACGGATCTTTGGTGACACTGTTAAGTAAAAGTGGAGTAGGCTGGAACGACACAGAGAAGACCATTGAAGCTTCAAACGACATATGAGATGCACTAATTTTTTGTTTGAAAACTGCTTGACTTTCGTTCTTCAAAAAATTTGATGAAGTTCGGTCTTATGTTTAATTAAATTCGTAGGCAGACAACAATGCACGGTCAATTAGACACAAAAGGTGGATCTATTACCATGATCAGTGCGAAATTTTTGGTAATGATCAGGCTACCGGAGACAAAACTGAACATTTTACTGCCGCAGTTCAAGAGGTTCTTACGATGACACCTGAAGTGCCTAACAACATAGGTATGAGACTGGAGGAATTGTTTTCTGTTGATAAGAGAGCTGATGACTCAAAGTCTGTATCTGTCACACCGTCCTCGCGACTACCATTTGCTGCAAAATCGAAGGGTAAGAAACGGAAACATGCAGACGATGTTAACGATGCGATAGTGGAAGCCATAAATAATTTCGCCAACATCACCAAAGATACAATGAAGGACCGTATCAAACAATTGGCAACACAATAAAAAGCAGCTGATGAGAATATGCGCAATGCCCAAGACAATGTGTTAAGGTCATGGGAACAATTCCCGAGTTGACCGAAGACGAGAAAGTTATTGTTATTTAGTTATTGGTGGACAATAATGCGAAATTATCATTGTTCTTGCGCTTGGGTCATGCTGGAAGATTGATCTTAGCGAGACGGTTGCTGAGAGGAGGTTGACGTTATGGCTTGTCATGCGGCACTTTTGGGGTAATATTTAGTTTTGATGTAATTAATTTGTGGAAGTGTTGAACTTGTGTGCATCTCAAACTTTCCATGACCTTTGTTGCCTCAAACTCGTCTCTCTGAATCGAACTGCATTGTGGGATTTTTCTGTTTTTTAAAGGGGTTGGTTTTGGAGAACAAAGCTTTAACAATTATTTTTAAATTTGATTTATATTTTACTAAATGGATGTTTTTATGAGTTTTTCTTATGAACTAGTGTGCATTTACAATTATGAACGACGCGTGCTTTAAAAAATATCATATGTTAGTTTAAAAATTCATTTCTCTATGCTTATTGTGAATAAAATTGTGTAATGTCACACACATGGAAATCTGTTTCCTGTCGTCATGTGAGGAACAATGTGCTTCCATTCCCCAGATGGTTTTTTAATTTCATATCCGTAAAACACAACTAAAAAAACTCTCTTATTCCATCTAGTTATTGTGACCAAAATCCTTTCTTACTGATGACACAAGATTAATCATCTCATATCAAGTATGTACATTAAAGAATTCGCTAGTATCGACGATGAATCCACGGTAACATTGCCCAGTATATCGGTTTTCCGTTCCATTTGCCCGATCTATCGAAGTTAACAACTCAATGTCGCACACATAAATAACATCAACTCGTCATAAATTAACTGAAGTTGTTCCTTTCAATCTCATAAAATTGAACTCTAGGATAAAACAAGTTTGTTGGGCTGGAACTTTGTTAGACACAAAAATATATGAATTATACAGATACAAATCATAATTTCATTACAGTGGCACATCAAACTAACAAACTAGTCTTGCCTACTTAACCGTCGAGTACATGTACAACTATAATACAATGCAAAATAAACAAAAGAGTGGTTGCAAGACCACATTACTTACTGAATAAAGTAACATGTTTACCACTTGACTCGCCTGACGTATCGATGATAACAACCGGCACACAATTATCTTCTGAAGTATGCTTCTTTATCGAACCAGTCTCTGCATACAGCCACGCCTTGGTTGTTAAATGCTTCATTAGTTCTTTGTAGTACATGTCTGCCATAGGGTCAAAAGGATTTTTGGTTGCTGTTATTTTCTTCAACGAAAGTGAAGGTGACAAACCCATCATAATTTTTGTTTTCGATGCTGTTGGAGGTTGATTATGACCATCTTCTTCTCCATCTGATAACAGGGATATCAGTTGTACTACATACATGCTGGTGGCAGAATCTTGAGACCGACTAGGAAAAGTCACAGACATCTTCTTAGCTTAAAAAAACGTGTTATGCTAAGTGACAGAAATTGCACAAAGAAATTGTAACTCAACAATGCCCTTAAGTAGAAGAGAAAATGCATTTAATGCACACACTTCTACCAAAATTAATGCCATATCATGTAAGATATAGAAATTTAATTGATTTTCTATTATAGGAAATATAGGTCAACCACTATACATAGACATGCATTTTTATTCAATATATTACCTCCAAATTTATTAAAAAAATCTGAATGGGAGTGAAAATTAAACTTATTGCTCAAAAATGCATTTAAAGCTTATCCCATCAATCGAACCACTTGTTCTCAAATAACAAAGAGAAATGTGAAGACAACAAATTAAACTGTTTCTACATGTTCATATGTCCACAAGTTAACAAAACAAGAAAAAAAAAGTATAGAATATTAACCTAATTGCCCTTTGCATGAAGCAATATGGAAGCTTCAGTTAATCCCTTGTCATTATTCATCCTCTTCCCTACAGATATTCAAGTTAAAACAATTGTTCAAATCAATATATGATGCATATAAAAGAAGTCTAAACATCTGAAAATGTGAGAATGGGTTTCTTACCGTCATCTTAGCATTGCTTCATTACATCATGTGTACATGGGGTTACAAATGAATTTACATTGACTGATGCAGCTATGAAGACAAATGTAATGCTGTAAATACATTCTAAATTAAATTTGAACATTAACATCTACAATAACAAATAATTAAAGTATTACAACTATTTGCCTACAAGCAGCAAATAATTACAATACCAAGTATTTTTTTTTTCGTAACAAAATAGTAACAAAGAGTCAACGACATATACGATAACAAACATCAATTTCAACTCCATTTCGCACCACAATATTACAAAATAATGAAAATACAAACAACATTTTAGTTACATAGAAATTACAATAGCAAGCATGAAAAAAATCATTAAAAACAATATTGAGCAAATGCAACCAAAGCAACAACAAACTTGTTCGACAGATAAACATTTGGTGGAGCTGATGTGGTGGATGCCATAACTGACTTGGTTTGAATGTGTCGTTTTGTGTCAACTGTATCGGCATTCTTCAGAGTAAAAGACTCTGAAATAGAAGATGCATTGTATGCTTGTGTGTGCCGACACTTTATAAATGGGGAAGTAGGATTTTGTAACGAATTTGAACTCATCACAATTTTGGATGATGGTTCGTTGTTCAAAGAAACTTTTTGATACTCATCGTACCAAAAGAATAGGTTCTAATGTTTCAAACCGGCTGGACATATAAATTAATGGTGGCCGGGTCGTGTTGAATGTGGACCACCTTCACGTAATACCATAAACCCATTGCCGCACTCGTACTATGGTGGTGTCTTCACATCCATGAAAGCTATGCTAAAGAATCATTCAATGATTTTTTAAATGAGTTAGATAGCTATACATATCTGTTTAAAATACATTTGCAATGGAATTAATTATTTATCAACAACAACAACTTCAGTAAACCAAAAAATTTGTAAACAAGTTTTGATCTTCAACGGAGAAGATGACAATGACATAAAAAACCACCGAAAGCCAGAGAAATCAAAGTTGATTAACATCTACAACGTACACCCATACAACTTGCAACCCATCTCCCTTGTTGTAGACTTGAAAAATTATTTGTCAACATATTTCTAAAAAAAATTAATGGAAATCAACAAACGTTCGTACAACAAAAAACTCTTAAATTTTTTCCAAATTACTCACATTCACGTGCAGTAAGATGGTTGTAGATCGATTTTCCTTCCGTGAAATATGTGCTCAGTTACATATTCTCGCCATTTTGCCCGATTAACAGCCCGCAGAATCGAATTTAACTCCTTCGGATGTCGGATTCACATTGACACATTAAGATCCACACATTTTTTTTATACAAATTCGAAGTTCAATGCACAGTGTTGATGGCTAGGGTTTTCTTGTGAGACTGTGCGGAGGAAATGTGGGGGTAGATGAAAACATTAGGTATGAATTAAAAATTCAAATAATATATAAAAGGGTATTTTTGGTAGTACAAATTTAATTACTTTTTGAGTCAGACCCTTAAAAATCTCACCAAACACAACACAAGATTTAAGAAAACCATACAAATCTTGGTATATCACATACTTAATCATTTATGTATTAATCATTTCATTAATCATATCATTTCAAACAAACGTTTCCTGAGTTACAAATCTACCTCTATTTCTTACAACTGATCGACTCTCATCCATTTTTATTCCTAAGAATTCAATTAGTTCCAATAACTTGTATATTGACTGGTAGGGGCAAACCTTGCTTCTCTCAAAATGATTAAGGTTTTCATGCATGACATCTATCCAGTTAGAATCTCTTAGGGCCTCATCAATTTTCTTAGATTCAACTTGGGATACAAAGGCGGCATGCATGAACTCATATATCATTCGTTTTCTTGTTTTAAGAATAGCGGTCAGATTAGCGATGACTAGCTCGAGTAAATGATTATTATTCCGTCGGAGGCTTGGTCCAAGTGGATTTGGATCTGGCTTTTGAAATGTTGGATCTTCATTAGTTTGATCTTCGTCCTCCTCTTGATGTATTTCGGGCTAGTGATCAATCATCGGCTCGACTTCTTCAGCGGTCTCATTTTGCGCAGAATTTTCATGGACTATTGGACCTGCTTCAGGGATGATTTCAGTCATTCTTCTTAAATCTACCTCAATATAATAGCTAGAATCAAAGTTAGTAGCATCCAATATATTACTTAAATCATATATATTGCTACTATTATTATCATGTCAAATATAAGATTCATCAAAAATCATATTCATAGATTTTTCAATGGATAGAGTTCTATAATTATAAACTCTATAAGATGTACTAGCCGCAGAATAACCTAAGAACACACCAACATCAACATCAAAAGCGGTTAGATATTTTTTAACTTTATTATGAATGAAACACTTACAACCAAATATGTGGAAATATAATATTTATATCTAATTTACTGTCTAGATCTCATAGGGAATCTTTCTATGATTCATATTAATTACTGATCTGTTTTGTATATAGCATACAGTGTAGATAGTTTCTGCCCAAAACCTTTGAGAGATACCAGATTCAGCTAGCATGGTTCGTGCCGTTTCTTTGAGTGATTTGTTTCTTCTTTCAGAAGCACCATTTTATTGAAGTGATATTGTAGCTGAAAGATCATGCTTAATGACATTGTCTTCCAGATAGGTTGAAAGGAGTCTGTTAGTGAACTCGAAGTCTCCGGTTCGATATAGTCTAGATCATGGTGCCTGATTTACATTCTGGTTGGGTTGAACTTCGGGATGATCATGGTCATAAACTGTGCTAGACATGAAAAAAATTATCATTTCACCACATAAGTACAACACTCGTTGTTGTCTAACCTAGCCCGGTTCTATCACCGGATGGTTTTTGCAACTCTTGAATCTTCTTGATGAAGGAAGAAAAATCGTTCCCAGAATTTACGATAAATGTCAATCGTTTATTTTAATTTAAAGTTTCTTGAAATATTCATCACATATCAACATTTTCATCCTTTCTAGACTAATTTTTAATTTTAGACTGTCAACTTCTTTTCGTTGCGAGCAGCTAGAGTTGGTAGACTTATCTGTTAGCTTTTTACTTTCTGCCTTAGCTTCATTAAATGATTGTGAGAGTATTTTAAACGTATCTATCATATCATGCAGTATAGTGAAAAGATCCTCTTGTGTAAATTTATTAGAGTCAAAATCAGATATCATGTCATCGGAAATTTTTGGCTCGACTTTTTTCTCTTGCTTGATATCTATGAAAGTGGATCAGTTATGGTGCCCTGTTGCGCAACGAAAGTTTTGAAAAATTGTTTTCCAACAAAGAAAAACAAAACCAAGCACCTCACAATATGTGTATCAAATAACAAAAACAAACATGTCATACAAAGAGTGTTTAAGAAATATACCTATCAATCTCTTAAGATTGATGATGGCTCCAACTAATATGTTAAACACCTTAGCTCTTGAATGGTAGGCTAATCTACAAGCCTCCCTTGAGCACTCCTTGCTCAAAATCAAGCCCACCACCAAAAAGTTAAATCCACCTTACACTTGCACTAGAAAATGTAAGGCATTTTTCTTTGAGAAGTTTGTGCTTTCATAAAAAACTTGAAGAAGCAAAATGAGAGGAATTTTTACTTAAAAATTTCGGCGAAGATGAGTAGAGAGAGGATGGGGGGTGAATTTTCTTGGTGCTTGAAAAAGTGATAAAGTGCATGAGCATGCCATGCATTGTTTAATGAAAATGTTGTCTCAAACCCTTCACCTCCCTTGCATGCATTTTTACTTGGGCTTGTAACAATTACAAAGCTCATAGACTTTTATTGAAATGTCTCAAACAAATTTGAGATCAATTAAACCTTACTTGGATTTACTCAAGTCCACTAGTTGAATAATTATTTCTAATTGGGCTCTACAAGGTCCAATGTTATTTAACTAATTAATTTAATTATTTGGACTCTACTAGGTCCACTATTGTTTGATTAATTCAACACCTGAATTAATTTAATTTAGTCCAAAATAATATTTATGAAAATCACAATTTTCAAATACATTATTTATTTGAGCCATCTTTTAATTTAGGAACAATTCCACTAATTAAAAGTTACATTCTCTTTATAGAATTCATACTTATAATTTTCTTTGTGCCTATAAACTTCTTTATAAGCCGTTCAACACATTGAACTATTTTCTTCTCAACGGTATCTAGAAAGTTAGAACTTGTGTGGCCTCCGATGGTTCATTGATACAACTAGCAGTGGGTTCCAATCTGAATGTGATTCGGGACTAAACATATCTTTATATGAGCATACCCCAATTACTCCATTCTTACTCATCAACTACTTGATAATAATAATGTCAGAACTCAATTCTGATAGTACCCAACCAATCATGTTAAACGTCTAACAGCATCGCTTACGTGATTCCCTAGGTATCAAGTGATAGTGCCTGCAAGAACCATTCTATAATGTTAGCGTACAGTATGGTCCCTTCGTCTCATATATCCCGACCGATTCGACAACTATTAGTATATCAAGAGTTGTCAATGAATCGATACTATGTGTCATGTCGTAGTTGTATCGATGGTGTAATCTAAGAAACTCATTTTTTAATTACCACCATACTCTGATCAGAGATTTCATACTACATATATATGATATCACATAGGATATCTATAGCTGAAAGTAAGCAGTGAATCCCCGACTACAATGCATCGACTCCTATATATTTTGACAAAACACCCAACCCTGCCACCTGATGACCCCATATAAGTCGGTAAACAAGTCAAAGTGAAATGGTAGCACATAGAGTCTCAATGTTTACCATTATTCTTGATACACTTTATATCCTTCTTAGCGACGGCTGAATCGACTAGGAATTATTTAGAATATACGGTATTCCATGTATGAGTTTCATGATAATAATCATATGAGCATCTCATATTCTTTCTACTATTTGTATATTCAAGGACTTTATCTATGCAACTAGCATGGGTATACAGATAAAGATGTGCCAAAACAATAATTTCAAATATTATTAAAATAAAGATCGTTTGTACATAGAGTTTCAATGTGAACCCTCGGCCAACGTTTGGCTCGACGGTCACCTACTCTAACAATCTCCCACTTGCACTAGAGCCAACTACCCATATGCTTCAAACCCATCGATTTGCTATGCTTCTCAAATAATGGTCCAGGTAAAGGCTTAGTTAGTGGATCAGCAATATTATCTGCGGAGCCGACTTTTTTATTCGACACTTTTCCTCTTTCCACAATCTCTCGAAAGATGTGGTACTTTCTCAATATATGTTTGGATTTCTGATGAGACCTTGGCTCCTTTGCTTGAGCTATAGCTCCCGTGTTGTCACAAAACATTGGGACAGGAGCAGCTCCATTATGAATGATACCCAACTCTTGGACGAAATTCCTCATCCAAACAGCCTCCTTTGCTATAGCTGATGCAGCAATGTATTCGGCCTCAGTGGTGGAATCTGAAGTAATGTCTTGCTTGGAATTTTTGCAAGAGACAGCAGCACCATTGAGCATGAATACGAACCCAGAGGTTGACTTTGAGTCATTGATATCGCTTTGGAAGCTAGAGTATTGCCTTCCAATTTCAGTTCTCCACCCCCATAGACCAAGAACAACTTATTGGTCCTTCTCAAATATTTGAGAATGTCTTTCACAGCTTTCCAGTGTGGAAGACCATAGTTCGATTGATATCTACTCACTACACTTAGTGCATAAGCCACGTCAGGATGTGTAGATATAATCTCATACATGATAATACAAATTGCGGATGCATATAGAATGCGTGACATCGACGCTATCTCTACATCATTCTTGGAGACATAGACTTGGATAGGGACACGCCATGGCACATTGGTAGATGTCCTATCTTGGACTCATCCATCAAGAACCGCTTGACGATGGTATCAATGTATTTGGACTGGGTGAGACCAAGCAATCTTCTCGATCTATAGATCTGTATTACCAATATAAAATATGTTTCACCCAAGTCCTGCATCAAGAACTTACTTGCTAACCATATTTTAGTTGATTGAAACATCCCTAAATCATTCCCGATGAATAGAATTCCATCAACATAAAGCACAAGGAATGTCACAGCACTCCCACTGACCTTCTTATACACACAGGGTTCCTCAGGATTCTTAGTAAAACCAAAATTTTTGATTGTACTATCGAATCTGAGGTTCCAAATCTTAGATGCCTGCTTGAGACCATAAATAGATCTTTTGCATAACATATGCTCACTTTCGATAGATGTAAACCCTTTGAGACATGTAAATCTCTTCCTTAATATCTCCATTAATAAAGGCTGTCTTCACATCCATCTCAAATATCTCATAGTCATACCATGCAGCTATAGCTAGAAAAATCCTTACAGACATTGCAACTGGAGAAAATGTTTCCTCAAAGTCAACTCATTGTCTTTGAGTATATCTTTTTCCACCAATCGCGCCTTGAAGGTCAATACATTCTCATCCGCCCCAAGTTTCCTCCTATAAATCCATTTACACCATATGGGAACAGTTCCCTCAGGTGGATCCACAAGATTCCACAATTGGTTCGAATACATGGAATTCATCTCAAATTCCATAGCTTCAAGCCACTTGGATGAATCGGCATCGGATAACGCTTCCTTGAAGGTCCTTGGATCACATCCATGGTTAGGCTCATCATGGACCTCTTCAAGAAGCAGACCATACCTCATAGGTGGTCTCGAGACTCTCCTGGATCTTCTAGGAGCTTGTATCTCCTCTTGGCTCTTCGGGTGTGGTTCTACAATTGTGGGTGTCTCTCGAACCTCTTAGAATTCCATCATCTCCCCTTTTCTATCCAATAGAAATTTCTTTTCTAAAAAGGTTGCATTCCTAGAAACAAACACATTTGTTTCTTGAGGATGATAAAAATAATATCCAACTGAATTCCTTGGATATCTCACAAAGTAACATAAAATAGATCGACTATCCAATTTATCTCCCACTACCTACTTCACATAAGCAGGGCATCCCCATATTCTAAGATAAAAATATTTGGAAGGCTTACCCATCTATATCTCGTATGATTTCTTATCAACTGCCTTTGAATGAACATTGTTCAACAACAGTGCCGTTGTCTCAAGAGCGTGTCCCCAAAAGGATGGCGGTAACTCCGTGAATCTCATCATAGACCTAACCATGTCCATCAAAGTCCGGTTACGACACTCTGAAACACCATTCAACTGTCATGTAGCAGGCGGAGTCCACTGCGAGAGAATCTCATTCTCCCTAAGATACTCTTGAAACTCGGCACTCAAGAACTCAACACCTCGATCCGATCGAAGTGACTTGATGCTTCCTCCAAATTGTTTCTCTACTTCATTTCTGAATTCTTTGAACATTTTAAAGGCTTCGAATTTGTATTTCATCAAATACACATACCCATACCTCGAAAACTCATCGATAAAGCTGATGCAGTAGGCATGTCCATGCTTAGTGGTGATGCTAAGTGGACCGCATATATCGGTATGGATCAAATCCAATAATCTTTTGGCTCGCTCCACATGGCCCTTAAAGGGAATTTTGGTCATCTTTCCTTTTAGACAGGATTCACAAGTTGGGAGAGAATTAATATCAGACATATCAAACATGCCAACTTCCAAAATATGTCCTAATCGAGCATTACATAATTGTGCCGAATTTGGAGTATTTTGTTTTCGCTTGTTTGTTGTTGTTATTTCTTGGACATTGTTTAGTGGAATATCTTTCAATTTTAAGTCATAGAGATCGTTTTCAAGTTCTCCAGTACCAATAAAAAATTCATTCATGTAAATGTTGCAAACACCTTTGCTAAATAAACAAGAATATACATCTTTATCAAGCATAGAAATAGAAACAATGTTTTTCACCAAATCCGGTACAAACAAAACATCTCTTAAAATTAACTTAAAATCATTGTTCAAAAGCAAGTAAACATCTCCTACGACCTTGGCAGCAACTCTTGTTCCATTTCCCATATCCTCAAGAAGGACTCACCTTCCCTAAGCCTTCTAGTTCTTCCCATCACCTGCAAATCATTATATATATGTGAGCCACAGCCTGTATCCAATACCCAAGAAGTAGAGTTAATTGAAATGTTTATTTCAATATAGAACATACCATTTCCAGAACCTTTCTGGGCAAGATATTCTCTGCAGTTACGCCTCCAATGTCCAGGCTTCTTGCAGTGATGACAAACATCAACAGTCTTGTCAGCCTTAACTAGTATGGCTGCCACAGCGGGACTCGGAGAATGCCTCTTCAAGGGCACGTTCTTCTTGGGAAGTTGGAAAGAATGCTTCTTTCCCTTCCATGTGGACCAATATTCGTATCAGATGAAAAAACCACATAAAGAACCGACTTCTCTTTCTTGATGGTGGATTCAAATGTAACAAGCATATTGACCAACTCCACAAGGGTAGGATCCAGCTTGTTCATGTTAAAATTCACTACAAAAGGATCAAATGATCTAGGCAGCGACAAGAGCAACAAGTCAATGGTCAACTCCGAAGGCAACATAAGATCCATGCCAACTAGGGGTGGGCAACGGTCGGTTTGGTTCGATTTTAGTCTACAACGGTTCGGTTTTTCGGTTTTCGGTTTTGAATATCTCTAGTCCAAAACCAAACCATTTTATTACGGTTCGGTTCGGTTTTTCTGTAATACGGTTCGGTTTTTACGGCCGGTTATATACGGTTGGCTAAAATTTGTTGAGAGATAAAATTATTACAGCTTGAAGCGAAGGAAAAAGCTTCTCATTTCAACTCAGACAGTGAGGGGGAGGGGGGCTCTCTCTCCCTTCCTTCTACGCCTGTGGTTCTTGCACAAGCTAGCCCAATAATTGGACAGGTGCCAGGTACTAGCAATACGAGGAGAGGACTTTGAGGTTGGGCTTCAGAACTAATTAACCATGTAAACACGGAAAATGCATGAATCCAACGGAATATTCAGTAATAAGAATGATAACAAGGTGTCAACCAACTCGAATGGAACACAAATAATCTTACGAAATATTAAAGAAATATATACAGAAAAAAAGAGAACGTCGACTGAGGAGTGGTGAGAAATAAGATAAAACGATCGGATTGAAAAATTGAGGGTTAATGATAATAAGTTCCTAAATCTTAATATGCCCATTATATATAAAAAGACTTATATTTAACAATAATATGACCCATTATAGATAAAAACCATATATTTAACAAAAATATGGCCGGTTCGGTTTTTCGGTTTTTTGGGGCTTAAAACCGAAAACCGAACCGAAAAACCGAACTTTATATATTTTAAAACCATAACCGACCGAAAAACCGATAAAACCGAACCATTTAAACCGAATTATTCGGTTCGGTCGGTTTTTTCGGTTTTTCGGGTTTTATGCCCACCCCTAATGCCAACGAGCTTGTCCACGAGCTCAATCATCTTTAGACCATTCTCATGGACCGAAGCCCCATCTCGCATGCGTAAAGTGATTAGCTCCTTGATGGTAGCATGCCTAAGAGGTCGAGTCTGCTCACCAAAGATCTCCTTGAGATGAAAATGAATGCCAGCATCACTCTTTGCATCCTCAAAATGCCTCTGCAGCTCATCATTCATAGAAGCCTGCATATAACACTTGGCTTTCAAGTCATGGTCACACCATTCCTTGTAAATCTGCAATTCCTCAGGAGTGCAGCCAGTCGGAGCCTCAACAGGGGGCAACTCAGTAAGTGTATATGCTATCCTTTTCGAATTCAAGATGATTTCCAGGTTTCTTAGCCAATTGAGTTAATTAGGTCCGGTCAAAATGTGTTTGTCGAGTATTGCATGTAATGGATTGCGAATCGAAGACATTGTCGAAATTGTACTGAAAAGTAAAATATATAAATGTTAATGACTATTTTAAAATATTTAGTAAGATATACAGTATGGACTTTTACTTCATAAATTTTTGCTCCCACTGTTTTGACATCTTTCACTACCCTCTAGTGAAAACGGGAAACTCCTTTCCTCCGTAGGAACGTAAGGTCCAATTAGAAAATTATGATCCCGAATAATATCAAGTCATCATAATTCCTAAAAGGTAGTTTCCAATTGCATCTCCATGCAACCCTTTACGTATACTTTTGTCTCACGTTTGATTAGGACCCAATAATATGACGTCGTTCATCTATACGTGTCAAGCCTTACCCATCGAGTTGAACCTTAATGGACGGTCGCCATGAGTTCCCTCAATAATATGAGCCGAAATCATGGGAGTTCCACGTAGGTCACATCAACATATCAATGGATGTCACAGCTTTCCGGTGACCAGGGCTCCCCCAATAATATGAGCCGAGCCCAGAGCACGGGTAGCGTTCATCATGCACCCATTGTCGATAGAAGACATGAAAATTATAAACACCTTTATAATTTCCTCTTTCGGGCTTGATATTAATTTAAAATCTTATTCAAAATGATGGTTTTTTAATTTTGAAAGGTCTCATCATTAATTTTGTTTAAAAGCTCGCCATGTTTGATCGTACGTTTGCCGGATTCATGCAACTTTGTTATTATCATAATAATAATGCACATACACATTATTTATAATATATCATGCATATATCATAGACAGTAAACTAAACAAAGATGATCAATCGCCCCAAAACTAATGGCCCGTGTGAGCTAAGCACGGGCCTAGGTCCAATCCTAGGGAAATGCATGGGATGTAAATACAACTTTTACATAAGCCTCCAATATTTACATGTCTTCGATCTTCATAATCATCAAGGCCACCATCTTCCAATCTTGATCTTCCATTATATTAATCAGTGTTCTCCAAACCGGACCGGACCGGACCGGTTCAACCGCGAACCGGCCTCCAGACCGGTCCGGATATAAGTAAAAAACCGGAAAACCGGTTAAACCGGAAAAAACCGGTTAAAACTCGGTTAAACCGGAAAAAAACCGGAAAAACCGGTTAAAACCCGGTTAAACCGGAAAAAACCGGAAGCAGTCGGTTCCAAGCAGTGTTTTACTATTTTATGTATTATATAAAATAAATAAAATATTAATTTTATTGATCCGGTTCGACCGTTCGATGGAACCGGTTGAACCATTTTTTAAGGCTTGACCGGTTCGATTAACGGTCCGGTTATAAAAACACTGATACTAATATTTGCAAATAAATATCCATGGCAAATAGGGATACATCTCATGGGGTGAGAACTGGCCATAAACCAAGCCCACTTGTAAATTGATAATTAATACAATCATTCAACACAAAATATCCTAGCATACACCTAGCAAATTGGGCTTGGGCTTTTCATCATCTTTCATGCATAATATCACATATCGTACACCATCAATTAATTATCACAATAATCAATTGATCCAATATTATAGATCTTGATCCAATCACTAATCGTCACGATTATAAAGTAAAATAACAAAGTAAACAAACTCTTTTGTTCGCTTTCTAATTAATTTATTTATAACCAAATTTCTTGTAAATCATCATTTACTATAAATAATTAAAGTCCAACTTCAATTATTTATTTCATGAAAAAATATATACAAATTTTGTAAATTTAAACTCAAGGGCCCAATAAGACATTTTTCACCAAAAATATTTCGGCCTATTTAAATTTCAAAAATTGTGTTAGCCATCTAATGACCCAACAACTCAAGGCCCATGACACTTTGATATTCCAAAACACTTTTGGAAATCTTAGTTCGTCACCGTCGTTGCCGGAGCTCCTCGCCGGATTCCGGCCAACTCACAATTTTTTTTTTATTTTAAAAATTGAGGGGATGGGGGGTTCGAGCATCCCCTTGGCCTGCCCTTACTACCTGAAATGGGCACCCCCTGGGCTGCCCGAAAACCTCCCCAAAACGGCCTTGATTTGATGCAAAAATTTATCTCATGCGGTTAGAAATAGTTCTCAATATAATATCATGTATATGCTACACTAAAATTGTAACCATGGCTCTGATACCACTTGAAAGTGGATCGGATACGGTGCCCGGTTGCGCAACAGAAGTTTTGAAAAATTGTTTTTCAGCAAAAAAACAAAACCGAGCACCTCACAATATGTGTAGTAAATAACAAAAACAAACATGTCATACATAGAGTGTTTAAGAAATATACCTATCAATAACTTAAGATTGATGATGGCTCCAACTAAGATGTTAAACACCTTAGCTCTTGAATGGTAGATTAATCTACAAGCCTCTCTTGAGCACTCCTTGCTCAAAATCAAGCCCATCACCAACAAGCTAAATCCACCTTACACTTGAACTAGAAAATGTAAGGCATTTTTCTTTGAGAAGTTTGTGCTTTCATCAACAATTTGAAGAAGCAAAATGAGAGGAATTTTTACTCAAAAATTTCGGCCAAGGTGAGTTAGGAGAGAGGGGAAGGGAGGGGGGGTGAATTTTCTTGGTGCTTGAAAAATTGATAAAGTGCATGAGCATGCCATGCATTGTTTAATGAAATAGTTGTCTCAAACCCTTCACCTCCCTTGCATGCTTTTTTACTTGGGCTTGTAACAATTACAAAGCCCATGGACTTTTATTTAAATGTCTCAAACAAATTTGAGACCAATTAAACCTTATTTGAATTTACTCAAGCCCACTAGTTGAATAATTATTTCTAATTGGGATGTACAAGGCCCAATGTTATTTAATTAATTCAACATTTGAATTAATTTAATTATTTGGACTCTACTAGGTCAACTAGTGTTTGATTAATTCAACATTTGAATTAATTTAATTTAGTTCATAATAATGTTTATGAAAATCACTATTTTCAAATACATTATTTATTTGAGCCATCTTTTAATTTAGGAACACTTCCACAAATTAAAAGTTACATTCCCCTTATGGAAGTCATACTTCTAATTTTCCTTGTGCCTATAAACTCCTTTATAAGCCGTTCAACACATTGAACTATTTTCTTCTCAACGGGATCTAGAAAATTAGAAATTGTGTGGCCCTCAACGGTTCATTGATACAAATAGCAGTGGGTTCACATCTCAATGTGATTCGGTACTAAACATGTCCTTATATGAGCATATCTCAATTATTTCATTCTTACTTATCAACTTCTTGATAATAAGATCGTCAGAACTCAAGTCTGATAGTACCCAACCAATCATGTTAAACGTCTAGCAGCATCGCTTACATGATTCCCTATGTATCAAATGATAGTGCCTGCAAGAACCATTCTATTATGGTTAGCGTACAGTAGGTCCCTTCATCTCATATATCCCGACCAATTCGACAACTATTGGTATATCGAGAGTTGTCAATGAATCGATACTATGTATCATGTCGTAGTTATATCGATGGTGTAATCTAAGAAACCACTTTCTTAATTACCATCACACTCTGATCAGAGATTTCATACTACATATACATGAGATCACATAGGATATCTATACCCGAAGGTAAGCGTTGAATCCCTGACTACAATGCATCGACTCCTATATTTTTAGACAAAACACCCAACCTTGCCACCTGATGACCCCATATGAGTCGATAAACAATTCAAAGTGAAATGATAGCATATAGAGTCTCAATGTTGTCCCGGGTCATAAGGACTAATAGTGTACAACCATAAACTAGGAGGTTTTCACTCGTTAAATGAGAACCACTTGGAAAGTCCTTTATGGAGGGTTGTTCAGTGCACTCTACAAGGAACACCTATCTGCATTATCGGACATCACAATGTCCCTACCAATGAAACATGGTACTCACATCTCAGATACTAGTCTCAAACTCGAGCGGCCTATATCCTTTTTAGCGGCGGCTGAATCGACTAGAAACTGTTTAGAATATACAGTATTCCAAATATGTGTTTCATAATACTCATCATATGAGCATATTCTTTCTATTATTTGTATATTCAAGGATTTTATCTATGCAACTAACATGGGTATACAGATAAAGATGTGTCAAAACAATAATTTCAAATATTATTAAAATAAATATCGTTTGTAGATAAAGTTTCAACGTGAACCCTCGGCCAACACTTGGTTCGACGGACACCTACTCTAACAATCTACCGTAAGACATTGGACCTTCCCATCATCACTCTTGCTGATAAATGTCTTTGAACTCGATATTTCTGAGTTTGAGTTAACCCATTTTTCTTTGCTTACTTAGCAGTAAGTACTCTTTGATCTCTCTTCTTCTTGAAAGATCTCTTGTCCTCTTTGGACTGTCTCTTTTCTAGTAGCTTCTTATCATCATTCTTTGGTATATTGCAATCTCCGATGAAATGGCTATGCTTTTTGTAGTTAAAACAAGTTTGATTATCATCTTTCTTTGGCTTGTCGCAATCTGCAATGAAATGGCCATTCTTTCTGCACTTGAATTTACTTTGATTTTTATTCATAAATTTGCCAAATTTCTTAACAAATAAGGACATAGACTCATTGCATATTTGGTCAGCAAATTTTCTGCTAGAAGATTCTTCATTGAAGGTTGGAATTGGATTTGTGGCGACTAGATCTTTGGTTTGTTGTGAAGTGGATGTTTCATATTCTGTCCGGATGGCCAACTCAAACTCGTAGGATTTAAGATTAGCAAAAGTCGTGTAACTTGAGTTTTTTAAGATCCTTGGACTCTCTCATAGTTGTATTTTATATATCTCATTCTCTGGGAAGTGCTCTCATAACTTTCAAATTCATTTCACGATTAAAATATTCTTTACCAAGAGATGCTATTCGATAACATTATCACTAAATTGTTCATAAAACTCATTAAGAGTTTTGTCGAGCTTCATCTTGGCATTATCGAACTTCATCTTGGCATTATCGAACTTCTCGGCTGCAATAGTTAGTTTGTTCTCATTTGTTTGATCGTTGTTTTTGCAAAGTTGGTCAGCTTCTCCCAAATGTTTTTGGCTTCTGTAGTTCTTTATCTTACTAAACATGCTCTTATCCAGGGCCTTGTAAAGAATGTCCTTGTCCATGTTGTTAAGGTGTTCTTTCTTCTTGTCATCAACAGTCCATTCTCATCGATGCTTCTCGACCATTTGTGGCACACCCTCGTGAAATGGGATCGGTTACGGTGACCAGAAGCGCAACGGAAGTTTAAAAAATCGAATTTTACACAAGAAATTTCGGCCACCATGTTCTTTGTGTAGCAAATACAATAAAACACAAAAATGACATTCATAGTGTGTTTAGAAATGTACCTATCAATCTTAAAAGATTGATGATGGCTCCAACTTAGTTGATATACAACTAAGCTCTTCAATGGCAAGACAATCTTCAAGCTTCCTTTGAGCCCACCTTGCTTAAATATTAAGCCCACCACCAACTAGCTAGAGCCACTCTAATTTTGCACTAGAAAAATTAGAGCATTTTTCAAAGAGAAGTATTTTTCATTCCTCAACACTTGAAGAAGAAAATTGAGAGAAAAATGGGAGAGAATGTGTGTGAATATTTCGGCCATTGTATGTATGAATGGGGAGAGGGAGACTTGTCTTGGTCTTGCAAAAAGTAGAGACAAAAGTAGCATGCCAAGCCTTGATAGTTGCAAAAGTTGTCTCCAACTCTTCACCTCCCATGCATGCATATATTATATGGTTTTTAACAAATTAAAAACCATGGACTAAATTTAATTATCTCAAACATATTTGAGACTAATTAAACATTACTTGAATTTACCCAAGTCCCACTAGTTAAATAATTAATTTAAATTGAGCTCTACAAGACTCAATATGATTTAATTAATTCAACACTTGAATTAATTTAATTATTTGGACTCTACTAGGTCCACTAGTGTTTAATTAATTCAAAACTTGAATTAATTTAATATAGTCCATAATAATGTATATGAAAATCACAATTTTCAAATACATTATTCACTTTGCCAACTTTTAATTTAGGAACACTTCCATAAATTAAAATTTACATTTCTCTCATAGAAGTCATACTTCTATTTTTCTTTACGCTTATAAACGCATTTATAAGTCGTTCCACACATTGAACTATTTTCTCCTTTATAGAAGTCATACTTCTAATTTTCCTTACGTTTATAAACTCCTTTATAAGCCGTTCAACACATTGAACTATTTTTACTTCTCAACGGGATCTAGAAAGCCAGCACTTGTGTGACCCTCAATAGTTCATTGATACAACTAGCCGTGGGTTCACATCTCCATGTGATTCGGACTAAACATGTCCTTATATGAGCATACCCCAATTGCTCCATTCTTACATATCAACCCCTTGATAATAAGAACGTCAGAACTCAAGTCTGATAGTACCCAACCAATCATGTTAAACACCTAGCAACATCACTTACATGATTCCCTAGGTATCAAATGATAGTGCCTACAAGAACCATTCAATTATGGTTAGCGTACAGTACGGTCCCTTCAACTCATATATCCCGACCTATTCGACAACCATTGGTTTATTGAGAGTTGTCAATGAATCGATACTATGTGTCATGTCGTAGTTGCATCGATGGTGTAATCTATGAAACCCCTTTCATAATTACCACCATACTCTGATCAGAGATTTCAATCTACATACACATGAGAACACATAGGATATCCATACCCGAAGGTAAGCGGTGAATCCCCGAATACAATGCATCGACTCCTATATATTTCGACAGAACACCCAACCTTGCCACCTGAAGATCTCATGAGAGTCGGTAAACAAGCCAAAGTGTAATTCTAGCACATAGAGTCTCAATGTTGTCCCGGGTCATAAGGACTAATGGTGTACAACCATAAACTAGTACCTTTCCACTCGATAAGTGAGAACCACTTGGAAAGTCCTTTATGGAGGGTTGTTCAGTGCACTCTACCAGGAGCACCTATCTGCATGATCAGACATCACAATTTCCCCTACCAATGAAACATGGCACTCACATTGCTGATACTAGTCTCTAACTCGAGCGGCCTATATCCTTCTTAGCGGCGGCTGAATCGACTAGGAACTATTTAGAATATACAGTATTCCAAATATGAGTTTCATGATACTCATCATATGAGCATCTCATATTCTTTCTATTATTTGTATATTCAAGGACTTTATCTATGCAACTAGCATGGGTATACAGATAAAGAAGTGCCAAAATAATAATTTCAAATATTACTAAAATAAAGATTTCTTATACACAGAGTTTCATTGTGAACACTCGGCCAACACTTGGCTCGACGGGCACCTACTCTAACAATCTCCCACTTGCACTAGAGCCAACTACCCGTATGCTTCAAACCCATTGATTCGCGATGCATCTCGAATAATGGTCTAGGTAAAGGCTTAGCTAGTGGATCAATAACATTTTCTGCGGAGCCGACTGTGTCAAAAGACACTTCTTCCTCTTTCCACAATCTCTCCGAGGATGTGGTACTTTCTCAATACATGTTTGGACTTCTGATGAGACCTTGGCTCCATTGCTTTTGCTAAAGCTCCCGTGTTGTCACACAACACCGGGAGAGGAGCAACTCCATTACGAATGACGTCCAACTCTTGGACAAACTTCCTTATCCAAACAGCCTCCCTTTGCTGCATCTAATGCAGCAATGTATTCGGCCTCTGTGCTGGAATCCGCAGTACTGTCTTGCTTGGAACTCTTCCAAGAGACAGCAGCACCATTGAGCATGAATATGAATCCAGAGGTTGACTTTGAGTCATCAATATCGCTTTGGAAGCTAGAGTCGGTATAGCCTTCCAATTTTAGTTCTCCACCCCCATAGACCAAGAACAATTTATTGGTCCTCCTCAAGTACTTGATGATGTCTTTCACAGCTTTGCAATGTGGAAGACCAGGGTTCGATTGATATCTACTCACTACACTTAATGCGAAAGCCACGTCAGGACGTGTAGATATCATCCCATACATGATGCTACCAATTGCAGATGCATATGGAATGTGTGTCATCGCCGCTATCTCCGCATCAGTCTTGGGAGACATAGACTTGGATAGGGACACGCCATGACACATTGGTAGATGTCCTCTTTTGGACTCATCCATCCAGAACCGCTTCAGGATGGTATCAATGTATGTAGACTGGGTGAGACCAAGCAATCTTTTTGATCTATCTCTATAGATCTGTATACCTAATACAAAAGATGCTTCACCCAAGTCTTGCATCGAGAACTTGCTTGCTAACCATATCTTAGTTGATTGCAACATTCCTACATCATTCCCAATGAGTAGAATGTCATCAACATACAGCACCAGGAATGTCACAGCACTCCCACTGACCTTCTTGTACACACAGGGTTCCTCAGGATTCTTAGTAAAATCAAACTCGTTGATTGTACTATCGAATCTAAGGTTCCAACTCCTAGATGCCTGCTTTAGACCATAAATAGATCTCTGAAGTTTGCATACCATATGCTCACTTCCGACAGATGTAAACCCTTCGGGTTGAGACATGTAAGTTTCTTCCTTAATATCCCCATTAAGAAAGGCTGTCTTAACATCCATCTGCCATATCTCATAATCATACCATGCAGCTATGGCTAGTAAAATCCTTATGGACTTGAACATTGCAACTGGAGAAAAGGTTTCCTCAAAGTCAACTCCTTGTCTTTGAGTATATCCTTTTGCCACCAATCGCGCTTTGAAGGTCAATACCTTCCCATCCGCCCCAAGTTTCCTCTTGTAAATCCATTTACACCCTATGGGAACAATTCTCTCAGGTGGATCCACGAGATTCCACACTTGGTTCGAATGCATGGAATTCATCTCAGATTCCATTGCTTCAAGCCACTTGGATGAATCGGCATCGGATAATGCTTCTTAGAAGGTCCTTGGATCACATCCAAGGTTAGGCTCATCATGGTCCTCTTCAAGAAGCAGACCATACCTCATAGGTGGTCTCGAGACTCTCTCGGATCTTCTAGGAGCTCGTATCTTCTCTCTTGGCTCTTCGGGTGTGGGTTCTATAATTGTGGGTGTCTCTCGAACCTCTTCGAGTTCTATCATCTCGCCTTTTCTATCCAATAGAAATTCCTTTTCCAAAAAGGTTGCATTCCTAGAAACAAACACCTTTGTTTCTTGGGGATGATAGAAGTAATATCCAACAGAATTCTTTGGATATCCCACAAAGTAACATAAAATGGATCGACTATCCAATTTATCTCCCACTATCTGCTTCACATAAGCAGGGCACCCCCATATTCTAAGATAAGAATATTTGGGGGGCTTACCCATCCATATCTCATATGGAGTCTTGTCAACTGCCTTTGAATGGACATTGTTCAACAACAGTGCCGCTGTCTCAAGCGCATATCCCCAAAAGGATGGCGGCAACTCCGTGAACCCCATCATAGACCGAACCATGTCCATCAAAGTCCGGTTACGACGCTCCGAAACACCATTCAACTGTGGTGTAGCTGGCGGAGTCCACTGTGAGAGAATCCCATTCTCCCTAAGATACTCTTGGAACTCGGCACTCAAGTACTCACCACCTCGATCCGATCGAAGTGTCTTGATGCTTCGTCCCAATTACTTCTCTACTTCACTTCTGAATTCTTTGAACCTTTCAAAGGCTTCAGACTTGTATTTCATCAAATACACATACCCATACCTCGAAAAGTCATCGGTAAAGGTGATGAAGTAGGCATGTCCTTGTTTAGTGGTGATGCTAAGCGGGCCGCACACATCGGTATGGATCAAATCCAATAACCCTTTGGCTCGCTCCACATGGCCCTTAAAGGGAATTTTGGTCATCTTTCCTTTTAGACAGGATTCACAAGTCGTGAGAGCATTAATATCAGACATATTAAACATGCCCACTCCCACTAGCTTGTTCATCCTTCTTAGGGAAATATGTCCTAATCGAGCATGCCATAATTGTGCCAAATTTAGAGTATCTTGTTTGCGCTTGTTTGTTGTTGTTACAGCTTGGACATTGTTAAGTGGAATATCTTTCAATTTTAAGGTGTAGAGATCGTTTTAAAGTTCTCCGGTACCAATTAAACATTCGTTCTTGTAAATGTTGCAAACACCTTTGCTAAATAAACAAGAAAATCCATCTTTGTCCAACATAGAAATGGAAATAATTTTTTTTACCAAATCTGGTACAAACAAAACATCTCTCAAAACAAACTTAAAATCATTGTTCAAATACAAGTAAACATCTACTACAGCCTTGGCAGCAACTCTTGCTCCATTGCCCATCCTCAAGAAGGTCTCACCTTCCCTGAGCCTCCTACTTCTTCCCATCACCTAAAAATCATTACAGAGATGTGAGCCACAGCCGGTATCCAATACCCAAGAAGTAGAGTTAATTGAAATGTTTACTTCAATATAGAACATACTCTTTCCAGAACTCTTCTGGGCAAGATATTCCTTGCAATTACGCCTCCAATGTCCAGGCTTCTTGCAGTGATGACAAATATCAACAGTCTTGTTAGCTTTATCTGGTGTAGCTACCACAACGGGACTCGGAGCTTGCCTCTTCAAGGGCACGTTCTTCTTGGGACGTTGGAAAGAACGCTTCTTCCTCTTCCCACGTGGATCGGTCTTCGTACCAGATGAAGAACCCACATAAAGAACCGAATTCTCTTTCTTGATGGTGGACTCAAAAGTCACAAGCATGTTCTCCAACTCCTCAAGGGTCGGCTCCATCTTGTTCATATTGAAATTCACCACAAAAGGATCAAATGAGCTAGGCAGCGATAACAGCAACACGTCGGTGGTCAACTCCGAAGGCAACATCAAATCCATGCCAACAAGCTTGTCCACGAGCCCAATCAACTTTAGGCCATGCTCATGGACCGAGACTGTGGGGACCCGGGCTCTAACTCAATTCTTTTGGGATTTAATTGGATCTTTGTTCGAAAATGTGGGTCAAAAATTTGCTTTTAACATTAATTCAAATGTATAGATAAAGCATAACATGTCGTTAACTGAAATAAACAACATAATGTACATACATGTCTGTTCGTACAAACATTCACTAGTGTTCCAATGACAGCTCCAAACATAAGTAGTACAAGTTTCATAAGAAAAACACTAGTAATCTGCAATGCCCGAGATCTCCACGCTATCATCATTTCTCATCTAGCTCGTGACCCCGATCCTGCCCCACCTGTTGCCATGCACACATACAGACACGACAACAGCCGGATAACTCCGGTGAGAACATATCCCAGTATAAAACATGGATGCATGCAATGTCATAATCATGTACAAATGCATAGCATAAATCAAGTAACATGAATATACATCTAAACATGTAGTAGAATACAAATCTGTATTCAACATTCAAATCTTGACTCGACTCTTTTCTAATCTAGGGATCCCGGTGTGAATAAGACGGTCTGTTACCTACCCAACCACTCGGGGCAACGGTACGTCTTATTCCTAGACTTCGGTCAACTCTGTATCGAGGGTCTACACATATAGCAAATCTGCTCCTATGCGTCGATACACCGAAACGTCTAGTTTTGGCAAGTCTGCCAATCTCTCCTATCTCAGGACTCGAATATAAATCAATAAACAAGGCATTACATAATCAAATGTAATAACAATCTAGTATGTGATTTAGGGAAACTCGTATCAAATCTGAATCGAGTTGTACAATCCCGTGACCACATGAATTATACCTTTCTTGTCGAATCGTCGGTCGAAGTCTCGAGTTCACAATAGCCAATACAAATCTGAAATGGCATAAACAATGTGCACTTCAATCATATACATCTCAAACAAATCAATATACAAAGCTAACATCGGTTTCAATGCAATTCGACGGCATAACGGCATAATTCTTCGATACCGATAACTCAAGAATATCATACTCGATCATAATCAACTCATAAACTCATCACACCTCAATACATAGGCTGAAATCTGAACAACCGTAACTTAACACATGCTGAAAATCGAACCAATAGCATACGGTATCTGAAAATCAATCCGGTAACGTTTCTACGATGCTCATAATATCAAGAACACATTTCTCAACTCAAAACATAATTTCCCCAACATATGAATTTCGAATCATGCTGGAAATGAACAATACTTACATCCTTTCGTAGCCAACGCTGTAAGGATCGCAAATCTTAACTCGGAACAAAATTCGGATGGCTAAATCATGCAAACTCTCAAGTTGAAAATCAAAAGAAGTGAAAGCTTCCTCCTTGAATTCCCTCGGCTCTCAGAAGATGCAATGCAAGGAAATGAAGACACATAATCTATATTGCATGCAAAGGGACGAGTGTTCATGTTTGTCACATGACACGCATTACCGCGGGTGCGGCAGTGTAATGGTGCGGGTGCGCTAAGCTCTCGGCAGCCCTATCATTTTCGGAAATTCACGCACCGCGGGTGCGGCGCTTGCACCGCCGCGGGTGCGGTCTCAGCACCGCGGGTGCGGTCTTGCGCGCACCGCGGGTGCGGTGTTACTTCGCAAAATCTCCCAATTTTCTATCACCTACACCGCGGGGGCGGTAGTCTTAACACCGCGGGTGCGATGTGGCTTCGGCCCTGCTGCTCAAAATCTCATAATTCATGCATTCTTATCTATACAAGTCTAACATCCATGCCAATTGACAATTCTCGAGCCTTACATTTCTCCCCCTCTTAGACAAGAGTTCGTCCTCGAACTCACAAGCAATTATTCATGCAGTTATATACAAAATTTTAAAGTCAAATCGGAAAGAAAGACTCACATCATAAGAACAGCTCGGGATGCCTCTGTCTCATTTCAGACTCTGTCTCCCAAGTCGCTTCCTCGATGCCATGACGACTCCATTGAATCTTTACTAACGGAATAATCTTTGTCCTGAGCTTCTTTTCTTTCCGATCAAGAATCTGTATCGGTCTTTCAACATAGCTCAAAGTCTGATCTAACTCAGCTTCGTCAGGTTGAATGACATGAGAATCATCCGGTATATATCTGCGCAACATCGATACATGAAAAACGTCATGTATGCCGGATAATGAAGGAGGAAGAGCAAGTCTGTAAGCTCGATCGCCAATATTCTCAAGGATCTCATACGGACCGACGTATCTAGGAGACAACTTTCCTCGCTTGCCAAATCTGACAACGCCTCTGAAAGGTGAAATCTTCAGAAATACTCTGTCTCCCTGTTCGAATACTAACGGTCTACGTCTAATATTGGCATACTTCGCTTGCCTATCCTGTGCCGTCTTCATTCGTTTCTGAATGATCTTCACTTTTTCTGTCATCTCACGAATCATATCAGGCCCTAACTCTGGTACCTCAGAAATATCATCCCAGTACAACGGAGATCTGCACTTCTTTCCGTATAAAGCTTCGAACGGTGCCATCTCTATGCTCGTCTGATAGCTGTTGTTGTATGAAAACTCACACAACGGCAATGAGTCTTGCCAACTAGTACCAAAATCTAGTACTACAGCTCTCAGCATGTCCTCTAAAGTCTGGATAGTCCGCTCTGACTGTCCGTCGGTCTGGGGATGATAAGCAGTGCTCAGGTGTAGAGTCGTACCCAAAGCCTGCTGCAAGCTGTGCCAAAAGTGAGAAGTGAATCGTGGATCACGATCTGATACTATCGACTTCGGCACACCATGCAATCTGACGACCTCTCTGACATACAACTCGGCCATCTGATCGTGTCGATATGTCATTCTGTACGGAATGAAACAAGCTGATTTGGTCAGTCTGTCTATCACTACCCAAATTGCGTCACAGCCCCGCGAAGATCGAGGTAACTTCGTCACGAAGTCCATGGAAATGTGGTCCCATTTCCATTCAGGAACAGACAAACTCTGAAGTAAACCTCCGGGCTTCTTTCTTTCTGCCTTCACCCGCTGGCAATTTAGGCATCTAGACACAAATTCTGCAATGTCTGTCTTCATCTGTTTCCACCAAAATTGCGTCTTCAAGTCATTGTACATCTTTCTGCCTCCAGGATGAATGCTGAACCGACTACAGTGTGCCTCCGACATGATCTGTCGTCTCAAATCTGAAATCTCTGGCACTACTAAGCGGTTATTCACATACAGAACAGAATCTCTGACCTGATACTCTGACATATGACCAGCTCTGACCATATCAATCGATCTCTGCACGCTCGGATCAGTTCTTTGTGCTTCTTTGATCCTCGAAATCACATCTGGCTCAATCTGAATCGCAGCAAGTTGCAACGGTCTACTCTCTGTATCAAATGTCAATCCAGAAAAGCAACAATCTTCTACTAAACTCGATACACCTATAGTCGACAAGGACAAAGAACATACCTTTCGACTCAAGGCGTCTGCCGCTGCATTCGACTTTCCTGGATGGTACTTGATCTCGAAATCAAAATCTTTCAGCAGATCAAGCCATCGTCGCTGCCTCATGTTCAATTCTGACTGAGAAAAGAGATATTTCAGGCTCTTATGATCGGAATAGATCTCAAATTTCTCGCCATAGAGATAATGACGCCAGATCTTCAAGGCAAAGACGATCGCCGCCAATTCAAGATCATGAATCGGGTAACGAGTCTCGTGCGGTTTCAGCTGTCTAGAGGCGTACGCTATCACGTGCCCTCGCTGCATAAGAACACATCCTAACCCTCTGTGAGATGCGTCACAATATACAACAAACTCACCTGTACCGGTAGGAATCGTCAAAACAGGCGCACTAGTCAGCCTCTTCTTCAGCTCTACAAAACTGGCTTCACAATCTTCGGACCACACAAATGGCATATTCTTCTGGGTCAACTGAGTGATAGGCTTCGCTATACTGGAGAAATCTCGAATAAAACGACGATAATACCCGGCTAGACCCATGAAACTGCGTATCTCAGGCACAGAAGTCGGTCTTGGCCAACTGATCACAGCCTCAACTTTACTCGGATCTACCGCAATACCATCTCCAGATATAATATGCCCCAAGAAGACAACCTGTCTCAGCCAGAATTCACACTTCGACAGTTTGGCATACAACCGCTCCTGTCGCAAAGTCTTCAGCACAATTCTCAGATGATCTGCATGCTCAGTCAAACTCTTCGAATACACCAAAATGTCATCAATAAACACAATTACAAACTCATCTAAATATCTCTGAAAAATGCGGTTCATCAAACTCATAAACACCGCTGGTGCATTCGTCAAACCGAAAGGCATAACAACAAACTCGTAATGTCCATACCTGGTTCGGAATGCAGTCTTCGGAATATCAACGTCTCTAACTCGGAGCTGATGATACCCTGATCTCAAATCAATCTTCGAGTATACCGAAGATCCCTGTAACTGATCAAACAGATCGTCGATGCGAGGCAAAGGATATTTGTTCTTCACTGTTGCCTTGTTCAACTGTCTGTAATCAATACACAGTCGCATCGAACCATCTTTCTTTCTAACGAAAAGCACCGGAGCACCCCAAGGTGATACACTGGGTCTGATATATCCCTTGGACAAAAGATTCTCCAACTGTGCTTTCAACTCTTTCAGTTCAACAGGCGCCATCCTATACGGAGCTCTCGAGATAGGAACACTGCCTGGCACAAGATCAATGCTGAAATCAACCTCTCGAACTGGAGGCAACCCTGGAATCTCATCGGGGAAAACATCTGCAAACTCGCAAACCACTGGCAAATCTGCCAATGCTGGGCTCGACTTCAGTAAATCTACTGAATATACAAGAAAGCCCTCTGCTCCTCTCTGAAGCAATCTACTCATAGTCAGAGCAGATACTAAGGGAATCCGAGATCTGGAACCCTTGCCGTAGAATTTCCACTCATCTGTCATTTCAGGTCTGAATCTGACAATCTTGTGGAAACAATCTACCGTGGCCCTGTACTTGGTCAACATATCTATGCCAACTATACAGTCAAAATCAGCTAAGCCAAGTACTACACAATCAAGATCAATCTCATGCCCCTCAAACTGAAGCATACAGTGCCTAACAGTAGTCACAGATATCAAGCCACTTCCCAACGGAGAAGCTATAGATACTACTGTCGACAACGACTCAACAGGCAATGAATGTCTCAATGCAAAATGTTCAGAGATGAATGTATGCGATGCCCCTGTGTCTATCAACACATATGCAGGATAACCACAAAGGAAACAATTACCTGCAATGACGTCATCTGGCGCCTCCTGCGCCTGTTCCTCTGTCAGGGCAAAAACACGTGCCTGCTGTCGGGGAGGCTGACTCACAGTCTGACTACCTCCTGGCCTCTGCTGGGTCTGTGTGGAGGGTGGCTGAAAGGAGTGTACAGAAGATGCCTGTCTCTCCATCTGTGGCGCTGGTGCTGATGATCCGGTGCTCTGGAATCGTTGTGCACCCCTCTGGGGACAAACTCTGGCGAAATGTCCATGTTGCCTACAGATGTTGCAGCGTCCCAGAACTCCTTGACACTGCTCCGTAGCATGTCGCCCTCCGCATGAACCACAGTATGCGCCACTATACTCTGACCACTGACCTCTCTGTCGAGATCCACTCGAACTCGATGAACTACTCCCAGATTTCTTAAACTGTTTGCCTTTAGCTTTCAAAAATTCCTTCTTACCACTACCACTAGCTCCGCTGTCAAAACGAGGAGGAGGTGGTGGAAACTGTACGGTCGTGGACTGTGGCGGTCTCTGCCCCTGAACACCGTAGGAAGCCCCTCGCTGCCTGATCAAGCCAGCCTCTGCTCCCTTTGCTCGGTTCAGTGCCTCCGAAAAAGTGTTAGGCCGTCCCGTGTTCACCAAAGTAAGACATCGGGATTCAGCCCGTTGATGAACTGATCGGCCACTGCCTCATCGTTCCCGGCCACATGTGGTGCAAATCGTAGCAATGCAGAAAATTTAGCCACATACTCCTCGTTGTTCCACTGCCCCTGCTTCAGATTCGCGAATTCAGCTCCCTTGTCTTTCCGGTAGGAGACGGGGAAGAAGCGCTGATAGAACTCATCTTTGAATACTTTCCACGTGATGTCAATGCCTCGGTGCTCCAAGGCTCTTTTCGTCGTCAACCACCAGCTCTTGGCAACCTCTTGCATCTGATGCCCTATCAGCTTCACACGTCGTTCGTCAGTGTAAGCCAAAGACTCAAACAACATCTCGATATCATCCAGCCAGCTCTCGCACTCTACTGCACTCTCTGTGCCTTTCAGAGTAGGCGGATGGAAAGACTGGAATCTCTTCAATAAAGTCTCCATCGGCGTAGCGGTAACATCCATCTGTGCACCGGATGTGCTACCCTGCTCTGGCTGTGGCACTCGTCTAGGCGGCATAAATCTGATTATCAAACTGATTAGCACATAGTCAATATCATCTGTCTCAGCCCTCCTCTGATCATAGACTCTGATCGAGAATCGGTTCTGATTCAGGCTTGAAATGCTGTAAATCAATTCAGATAATACAACACAACATATAATAGGGAAAGCAATAAACCATGACATGCTAGCATGCTATAAGCAAGGAAGATGACTCGATCTACCCCGCTCATTCTATTCTATCTCAGTCTACAGAACCTACAGCTCTGATACCACCTGTTGTGGGGACCCGGGCTCTAACTCAATTCTTTTGGGATTTAATTGGATCTTTGTTCGAAAATGGGGGTCAAAAATTTGCTTTTAACATTAATTCAAATGTATAGATAAAGCATACATGTCGTTAACTGAAATAAACAACATAATGTACATACATGTCTGTTCGTACAAACATTCACTAGTGTTCCAATGACAGCTCCAAACATAAGTAGTACAAGTTTCATAAGAAAAACACTAGTAATCTGCAATGCCCGAGATCTCCACGCTATCATCATTTCTCATCTAGCTCGTGACCTCGATCCTGCCCCACCTGTTGCCATGCACACATACAGACACGACAACAGCCGGATAACTCCGGTGAGAACATATCCCAGTATAAAACATGGATGCATGCAATGTCATAATCATGTACAAATGCATAGCATAAATCAAGTAACATGAATATACATCTAAACATGTAGTAGAATACAAATCTTTATTCAACATTCAAATCTTGACTCGACTCTTTTCTAATCTAGGGATCCCGGTGTGAATAAGACGGTCTGTTACCTACCCAACCACTCGGGGCAACGGTACGTCTTATTCCTAGACTTCGGTCAACTCTGTATCGAGGGTCTACACATATAGCAAATCTGCTCCTATGCGTCGATACACCGAAACGTCTAGTTTTGGCAAGTCTGCCAATCTCTCCTATCTCAGGACTCGAATATAAATCAATAAACAAGGCATTAAATAATCAAATGTAATAACAATCTAGTATGTGATTTAGGGAAACTCGTATCAAATCTGAATCGAGTTGTGCAATCCCGTGACCACATGAATTATACCTTTCTTGTCGAATCGTCGGTCGAAGTCTCGAGTTCACAATAGCCAATACAAATCTGAAATGGCATAAACAATGTGCACTTCAATCATATACATCTCAAACAAATCAATATACAAAGCTAACATCGGTTTCAATGCAATTCGACGGCGTAACGGCATAATTCTTCGATACCGATAACTCAAGAATATCATACTCGATCATAATCAACTCATAAACTCATCACACCTCAATACATAGGCTGAAATCTGAACAACCGTAACTTAACACATGCTGAAAATCGAACCAATAGCATACGGTATCTGAAAATCAATCTGGTAACGTTTCTACGATGCTCATAATATCAAGAACACATTTCTCAACTCAAAACATAATTTCCCCAACATATGAATTTCGAATCATGCTGGAAATGAACAATACTTACATCCTTTCGTAGCCAACGCTGTAAGGATCGCAAATCTTAACTCGGAACAAAATTCGGATGGCTAAATCATGCAAACTCTCAAGTTGAAAATCAAAAGAAGTGAAAGCTTCCTCCTTGAATTCCCTCGGCTCTCAGAAGATGCAATGCAAGGAAATGAAGACACATAATCTATATTGCATGCAAAGGGACGAGTGTTCATGTTTGTCACATGACACGCATTACCGTGGGTGCGGCAGTGTAATGGTGCGGGTGCGCTAAGCTCTCGGCAGCCCTATCATTTTCGGAAATTCACGCACCGCGGGTGCGGCGCTTGCACCGCCGCGGGTGCGGTCTCAGCACCGCGGGTGCGGTCTTGCGCGCACCGCGGGTGCGGTGTTACTTCGCAAAATCTCCCAATTTTCTATCACCTACACCGCGGGGGCGGTAGTCTTAACACCGCGGGTGCGATGTGGCTTCGGCCCTGCTGCTCAAAATCTCATAATTCATGCATTCTTATCTATACAAGTCTAACATACATGCCAATTGACAATTCTCGAGCCTTACAGAGACCCCATCTCGCATGCGCAAAGTGATTAGCTCCTTGACGGTAGCATGCCTAAGAGGCCGAGTCTGCTCACCAAAGAGCTCCTTGAGGTGCAAATGAATGTCAGCAGCACTCTTTGCACTCTCAAAACGCCTCTGCAGCTCATCATTCATAGAAGCCTGCATATAACACTTGGCCTTCAAGTCATGGTCACACCAATCCTTGTAGGTCTGCAATTCCTCAGGAGTGCAGTCAGTCAGAGCCTTATCAGGGGGCGACTCAGTCAGTGTATATGCAATCTTTTCCGAGTTCAAGACGATTTTCCGGTTTCTTAGCCAAGTGAGGTAGTTAGGTCCGGTTAACACATGTTTTTCGAGTATGGCAGAAAGCGGATTGCGAATTGAAGACATTGTCAAATAGTACTGAAAAGTAAACAGATAAATGTTAATGACTATTTTAAAATATTTAGTAAGATATAAAGTATGGACTTTAACTTTATAAATGTTTGCTCTCACTGTTTTAACATCTTTCACTACCCTCTAGTGAAAACGGGAAACTGCTTTCCTCAGTAGGTACGTAAGGTCCAATTAGCGAATTATGATCCCGTATAATATCAGCCAATCACAATTCCTAAAAGGTAGTTTCCAATTGCATCACAATGCAACCCTCTACGTAAACTTTTGTCTCACATTTGATTAGGACCCAATAAATATGACGTCGTTCATCTTCACGTGTCAAGCCTTACCCATCGATGTTGAACCTTAATGGACGGTCGCCATGAGTTCCCTCAATAATATGAGCCAAAATCATGGGAGTTCCACGTAGTTCACATCAACATATCAATGGATGTCACAGCTTTCCGGTGACCAGGGCTCCCCCAATAATATGAGCCGAGCCCAGAGCACGGGTAGCGTTCATCATGCACCCATTGTCGATGGAAGACATGGAAATTATAAACAAATTTATAATTCTCCTTTTCGGGCTTGATATTAATTTTGAATCTTATTCAAAATGAGGGTTTTTTAATTTTGAAAGGTCTCATCATTAATTTTTATTTTAAAAGCTCGCCATGTTTGATCGTATGTTTGCCGGATTCATGCAACTTTGTTATTATCATAATAATAACGCACATACTCATTATTTATAACATATCATGCATATATTATAAATAGTAAACAAAACAAGGATGATCAATCGCCCCAATACTAACGGACCGTGTGAGCTAAACACGGGCCTAGGACCAATCCTAGGGAAATGCATGGGATGCAAATGCAACTATTACATTAGCTTCCAATATTTACATGTCTTCGATCTTCATAATCATCATGGCCACCATCTTCCAATCTTGATCATCCACTATACTAATATTTACAAATAAATATCCATGGCAAATAAGGATACATCTCATGGGGTGGGAACGGGCCATAAACCAAGCCCACTTTAAATTTGATAATTATTACAATCATTCAACACAAAATATCCTAGCATACACCTAGCAAATTGGGCTTGGGCTTTTGATCATCCTTCATGCATAATATCACATATCATACACCAACAATTAATTATCACAATAATTAATTGATCCAATAATATATATCTTGATCCAATCACTAACCGCCACGATTATAAACTAAATTAACAAAGTATACAAACACCTTTGTCTATTTTCAAATTAATTTATTTATAACCGAATTTCTTGTAAATCACCATTTACTATAAATATTTAAAGTCCAACTTAAAATATTTATTTCATGAGAAAATGTTTGCAACTTTTGTAATTTTAAACTTAAGGGCCCAAAAACTTATTTTTCACCAAAAAACATTTTGGCCCATTTAAAATTCACAATTATGTTAGCCATCCAATGGTCCAACAACTCAAGGCCCATGACACTTTGTTAATCCAAAACACTTTTGGAAACCCTAGTCGTCATCGCCGTCGCAGGATTCCGGCAACAAAAAAAAATTTTTTTTTATTTATTTAAAAACAAGGGGCTGTTCGGGCAGCCCTAGCTGCCCGAAATGGGAAGCCCCTCGGGCAGCCCGAGATGCCCGAAACACCCCACAAAATGCCTCGGTTTTTGGTTGCAAAAATTACATTCATGCGGTTAGAAATCGATCTCAATATAATATCTTGTAGTTGCTACACAATATCGTAACCATAGCTCTGATACCACTTGAAAGGGGATCGGTTACGGTGACCGGAAGCGTAACGGAAGTTTAAAAAATCGAATTTTACACAAGAAATTTCGGCCACCATGTTCTTTGTGTAGCAAATACAATAAAACACAAAAATGACATTCATAGTGTGTTTAGAAATGTACCTATCAATCTTAAAAGATTGATGATGGCTCCAACTTAGTTGATATACAACTAAGCTCTTCAATGGCAAGACAATCTTCAAGCTTCCTTTGAGCCTACCTTGCTCAAATATTAAGCCCACCACCAACTAGCTAGAGCCACTCTAATTTTGCACTAGAAAAATTAGAGCATTTTTCAAAAAGAAGTATTTTTCATTCCTCAACACTTGAAGAAGAAAATTGAGAGAAAAATGGGAGAGAATGTGTGTGAATATTTCGGCCATTGTATGTATGAATGGGGAGAGGGAGACTTGTCTTGGTCTTGCAAAAAGTAGAGACAAAAGTAGCATGCCAAGCCTTGATAGTTGCAAAAGTTGTCTCCAACTCTTCACCTCCCATGCATGCATATATTATATGGTTTTTAACAAATTAAAAACCATGGACTAAATTTAATTATCTCAAACATATTTGAGACTAATTAAACATTACTTGAATTTACCCAAGTCCCACTAGTTAAATAATTAATTTAAATTGAGCTCTACAAGACTCAATATGATTTAATTAATTCAACACTTGAATTAATTTAATTATTTGGACTCTACTAGGTCCACTAGTGTTTAATTAATTCAACACTTGAATTAATTTAATATAGTCCATAATAATGTATATGAAAATCATAATTTTCAAATACATTATTCACTTTGCCAACTTTTAATTTAGGAACACTTCCATAAATTAAAATTTACATTTCTCTCATAGAAGTCATACTTCTATTTTTCTTTACGCTTATAAACGCATTTATAAGTCGTTCCACACATTGAACTATTTTCTCCTTTATAGAAGTCATACTTCTAATTTTCCTTACGTTTATAAACTCCTTTATAAGCCGTTCAACACATTGAACTATTTTTACTTCTCAACGGGATCTAGAAAGCCAGCACTTGTGTGGCCCTCAATAGTTCATTGATACAACTAGCCGTGGGTTCACATCTCCATGTGATTCGGACTAAGCATGTCCTTATATGAGCATACCCCAATTGCTCCATTCTTACATATCAACCCCTTGATAACAAGAACGTCAGAACTCAAGTCTGATAGTACCCAACCAACCATGTTAAACACCTAGCAACATCACTTACATGATTCCCTAGGTATCAAATGATAGTGCCTACAAGAACCATTCAATTATGGTTAGCGTACAGTACGGTCCCTTCAACTCATATATCCCGACCGATTCGACAACCATTGGTTTATTGAGAGTTGTCAATGAATCGATACTATGTGTCATGTCGTAGTTGCATCGATGGTGTAATCTATGAAACCCCTTTCATAATTACCACCATACTCTGATCAGAGATTTCAATCTACATACACATGAGAACACATAGGATATCCATACCCGAAAGTAAGCGGTGAATCCCGACTACAATGCATCGACTCCTATATGTTTCGACAGAACACCCAACCTTGCCACCTGATGATCCCATGAGAGTCGGTAAACAAGCCAAAGTTTAATTCTAGCACATAGAGTCTCAATGTTGTCCCGGGTCATAAGGACTAATGGTGTACAACCATAAACTAGGACCTTTCCACTCGATAAGTGAGAACCACTTGGAAAGTCCTTTATGGAGGGTTGTTCAGTGCACTCTACCAGGAGCACCTATCTGCATGATCGGAAATCACAATGTCCTCTACCAATGAAACATGGTACTCACATTGTAGATACTAGTCTCTAACTCGAGCGACCTATATCCTTCTTAGCGGCGGCTGAATCGACTTGGAACTGTTTAGAATATACAGTATTCCAAATATGAGTTTCATGATACTCATCATATGAGCATCTCATATTCTTTCTACTATTTGTATATTCAAGGACTTTATCTATGCAACTAGCATGAGTATACAGATAAAGAAGTGCCAAAATAATAATTTCAAATATTACTAAAATAAAGATTGCTTATACATAGAGTTTCATTGTGAACACTCGGCCAACACTTGGCTCGACGGGCACCTACTCTAACACCTCGGTCACTGCAACTGTTGTATTTTCTTTCAAGATCTTTATCGACTGTCAGTGATGAAATATCAATGTCATCATCTTGAGCTGCTAAATGTGCATGTATTTGAAATTTTCAATCGATGTATTCTTCTTTGGAAAACAATGGAATCTTGTTAAAATATGTCATTTTAAAATATAGTTATCAAAGCAGTAAACGCCCTCTCTAATACCAATTGTTGGGAACGAAACAGAATTTAAAGGGGTTAATAAACTCTTTTAAAATTTCTAAACTTTGAACCGTTCTTATTAGTTTTTAGGTTGTTGTGATATATTCTTGAACAAATATACTTGCTAGACTACTAAAAAGTGATAAGTGCGGTGGTACAGTTGGACTAGTGATAAACTATATTTGACAGTTTAACAAGAAATAGGTTGAAATATGATTTTCAAGAATGTAAAGTGCGTAATGAAATAACACAAGTATTTTTATAGAAGTTTTGAGATAAAACTCTTATGTCACCCATTTTTCTACTTAGGAAGGTTTCCACTAAAAAACTTTGGTTTAATAACATCTTATAACAACTCACTTCAGTTCATACTTATCATTGCCTAGGCTAAAACTATAAGTGATCACTTTACAAATTTGGATATTTAAGGACCCTTAGTTCACCAGGCAACAATACAAAAACCCGGTAGTCAGTCTGACAGCTTGTGTTGTTGGTGTAGCATGAAATGATCCTTGATCATTTTACATAAACTGAAAAAAAAAAAAAACAATTTGCTAAGTGAGCAATTTGAGATTGAAAGAAATAAATGTGTTCGAAGATCTTGAAATATGTAGGTTGAGAATGGTTCAATTTTTGTAAATGATCGATAGTCCTCTTCTCTTCAAAATTCTGCATATTTATAGTTTAAAAGTTCCAATGATCTGATTTTCTTTTCCACAATCATCTGTACTACAACCCGACAGAATGAACATGTCACTTCAGCGATGTACATATCATAAATGCTCATTTAAAGGAACTGAAAACCTGAAAATACAATAAAATAGCCGCTGGACCGGAAACAGTTCTATATTGCTATTTTTTCAGTCACTAAAATTTAGGGTAATAGAAATATTCTAGCATACTGTGATCTCAATTACGTAGGGTTGTGTGTACTTTAAATGATTGGATTATGTAGATAAATTACACTATAATTATTAAAGTAATATAGAGTATTTGAAATAATGATAGAAAAAAAAATAATATACTTATTTTGATTAATTATTATTAGAATTGATATTATGAGTAAATAATGATTCCCAATTTCACCATCCGATCAGTATACTTTTTATAATGGTATTATATTATAATTACAGTTGAAAAGTATTATTTTCTCATTTTTGTATTAATTATTTAATTATCTTTATTTTAACTCATTTAGTTTAAAATGTTTCATGATGCTCCATAATTTTTCCAGAATATAATAATTTCAATTCGAAATAAATAGATACTTAATATTTTACTAATTTCTTAATATTTATAATAATATTTCATTTATATCAAACATAAGACAATTCGTTTCTAATTAGTAATAATTATTTAAAAAATGTACATTTGATTTTGTTATTATTATATTTTTATAATAAAAAAACCTCTTGTAGAAACTTCTTTCACACTAAAAGAATATAAATTTTATTATTTATATTCTTTTAGTCTAAATAAGCGCACTAGATGATGACATAAATCATTTAGTCTAAACAACAAAAGTTTCAAATTCAGTACAATTATATCAAATTGTTACAGTTTCTGCCTAAGATATGATTTTGTTGTGCTCCGGAAAAACTATTAAATCAATTTTATGACAAAACATCCGCATCTCACAGCATCCCCGATTGTAAATATAAATTTTACTGAAATCCATGGCTAAATGCGGTATTGCTTGCAGAACACACAGACAATCAATCACCCAATCAAAAAACAAAAATCCGGTAACGATGAAGCTCGATCTATAATTTTATTAATAATAATAAAATTCAACGCTCCGTGACCAATCGATCGTCGAGAGGTTTCAGAGTATTCTAAAGTACTCATGAACTCCTTGGTTCTATAGAAGATACATGCATATTATTTATATACTTTCTTTTACATAGCTGGTGCGAGATTTCCTACCGTAATGTATAATGTCAAGTTTTAGTACATAGTGGATCGAGTATATATATCATCTCACAAATAATGAATGATTTTATATTCAACCAAATATTTTGGTTGAAACATTTTATAAAATACTTGGCATGCAATATTTTGATATTTGAAGAACACATAAAATGCTTCAACAATGTATCTTTAAAAGCAATGGAAACAATAAGTAAATGCAATAAATAAATAGAAACGAATTTTTTTATGGATGTTCGGAGAGTAACAACTCTTACGTCACCCTTCTTCCTCTTAGGAAGGATCCACTAGAAGACTTTGATTTATACAACACTTTGTACAAACTCATTTCAACCTTGGACTTATCCCTTGCCTAATTGAAACGCTTAGCACACTCTAGATTGTAGGCCGCAACCTCACAATCCGCATAATGTTTAACGTCTCTTATGTCAGACCTACAAACACAATCTTTAATATCTTTGTGTGAAGACTCACTCAACTAAACTTTAAAGTTCAACTCTTTTGTACATGTATGATTGATTGTGTGTGAGGAATTTAATCCGAGTAGAAAACCATCACCAAGAACTCGTCTGGAAGCCCGAGTTTCTGGTAAACCGAGGAGATGATGTCTCGGGCATTCATTTGTCCGGTTATTTGTCGGATTGGCAGGAAACTTCTCATAACATGATCCATGATCCGGAATCACCTAATACCCACGACCCGGGCCTCCCGGGGTATCACCAATAACTTTTATTTTTTGCATCCTAGACAATTTGATATGAAGCTTCCTGAAGTTCTTTTTCATGGTGTTTGGGCTAAAATAATTATAAGCCCAGTTAAATTATAAAACCCAATTAAATTATATAAGTCCATAACTGACTAATTCGTAATCGATTAAAAACTTGTCACGGAGCGCGGAAGAGGAAGAAGAACGTGGGAGGATAGGTAGAAATCATTGCATGAGTGGGAAAGATCACGGGCTTATGGGAATTGGAGAATAACCGCATGGCTGCTGGACAAAAAAAGACATCGGCAAACGCAACAAGACAGACAACTCAACTCTACACAGACAAAAATTCTGCAAAAAGCTCTCTACTAAATTTCCAATCTTCAAGAAATAGTTTCCAAGCTTTACAGTATATTTATAGCATTTTACGTCTTCTCGTTTTAGATTTCAGCAACAAGTTATTATATTTTTTAAGTTTTGATGAATTCCTACAATTTTGTAAATTCAAAATCATGTCAGGGGTTTATTTGCATCAATTTCCAATAGTTTTTTTTTTATTTGGGCATTGCATTTGTTTTAGGAGACTATAACTGACGGTCGAATTTAGAATTCACGTCGCTTGAATATTTAGAAGTTACATTTTATCATTTTCACACACACTGGTGCATTTTCGCACCTGGCACGCCCGCAAATCAAATATTGTGCAAACATATTTTTGGCACGCCCGGTGGGACCTCACTATGCCGCCAAGAAGGAAAGAAAACGTGAATCAGGAGGGTGGGGAGTCTCTGGCGAATCAAAAGGGAACTCAAGCGCCTCAGCCAGAGCAACATGCTGTTGAACCACATGATGAAGAACTGGATCTGCATATTCTTACTACATATGATCAAGTTTCAAACAGGGTGATGGAAGAATTGACTGCTATAAAGATTGAAGAAATCTCAATGGCATAATCTAAAGCAATGTCTGACTATTTGAAAACTCTACTGAGTAAACTGAATCAGTCTACCTGAGGGGAGAAAAATACCACTGTCAAAGATACTGGTCAGAGAAGCAACCAATTCCATGAATTAGACCAGGGAGTTGGAAACTTAAGGGCTGGCGATCTTCGTCGCCCGGAGTTTACTCTCCCAAATCAGCCAAAAAGAAGGTATACACCACCTCACAAGAGAGAAGAAAGCTTAGGAGGGAAGGCTCAGCCATATCCACGTGCTCATGAAGTGGGGAGCTCGAAACAACCAGTTACTCAAGTGTACAGCGTGACCAATCCTCTATATTAACCGGGAGCGTATGAAGATATGTCACACATGAATTATCAAGGAGTAGATGGGTGCTTCCCAGGAGGTAATTTTGGTTTAAATGCAGGGTTTCAAGCTCGGGGGTCAAATTACTACCATCACCAACTCCCCGCTCGGAACATGCACGGGATTGATTCAGAAATGGTGAGAGAGGCTGTTCAAGAGCTATATGGGTCGGCCTTGAAACAGATTGGCCGCCCAGAGTTCCACAAACCCTATACAGACTACATAGAAGTGAATAACCCGTACCCAAGGGGTTATAGAGTTCGTGATTTTAGTTTATTCTCCGGGGTGTATGGCCAGTCCAGCATGGAACACATAGCCAGATTCACCATCTAGGGCGGGGAATTAGCCAACTTGGAGAACTTCAACAATCTAAAGTTGCGGCTATTCCCGAATTCCCTCACTGGGACTGCATTTGCTCGGTATGCTTCACTCCCTAGAAATTCAGTGAGTTGACAAAAGATGGAAAGACAATTTCACATTCAATTCTATAGAACAGAGCCAGAAGTGTGCATTGCCGACTTATCCAGAGTCACTCAAAAGAAAGGAGAGTCTGTGGAATATTTCATAGACAGGTTCAAGAAGATAAAGAATAGGTGCAAGGTAGGAATACCTGAGACCGAGTTCGTGAAGATGGCACAAAAGGGGCTGGATTTTGAATTAAGGAAGAAATTCCAAGGTATGGAGTTCATGGATTTCTTTGAGCTAGCCGCCAAAGTGGCTGAATACGAAGAACTCTTACAGGAAGAGTCATACAAGAAGAAAACTGCTATGGGTCTTATTATCAGGAGGTGGAAGACGTGGCATTGGCAGAGATTCGATTAGCTGGGTCTTGCACTGTTCCCCTGCTAAAGGAGAAGCCAACAAAACTTGAAAAGAAGAACAACTCCCAACTCCCCAAAGACATGCCGTATACATTTGATGTATCAAAGACTGAGGAAGTTTTTGATTTCTTGGTAAAAGAAAAATTCATCACTTTTCCAGCTGATCACAGGATGTCACCCATAGAAGAGCTGAAAGGACGAGAGTATTGTAAGTACCACAACTCCTACAATCAAGCTACTAAATCTTGTTGGGCGTTCAAGAACATTTTGCAGGATAGAATTAACAAGGGAGTTGTAAAATTCCCTAACAAACAAGAGTCTATGGCGGTGGATGATGATCATTTTCCTCCAGTAGCTTTGGTTAATGTGAATGTGACAGATTTGAGGGATCTTCTCAATGAGAAAAGAAGCCGATCCTTTGCAGTGAAAAACCGAGTAATCAAGAAATACTGGATTCCAAAGGCTCAATTGTTTGAAGCTCATGGAAGACATAGTGTTGATCAAATACGAACAGTACAACAGCGTTTCTCCAGAAATGTTGGTGAATTCGCGACCTATCGGCCGAGGAACCGACATTTCCTTGAAAGACCAGTGCTTGAGAATCAAAAGTTCAGAGGGGAATCATCTCGTGATCAGCACCAGAGATACTCAGACAGGAGAAACATACGTAGAGTTGAGTCACGAAAGGTGGAAACCAGGAAAATATCAGCTGATCAGTGCATAGAGCAGCATGCAAATGAAATCTCAAAAGGAAAAATGATTGAGAACCGGAGAGCAAAGCCTAGATACGTCCTTCCAGCCAGAGGGTAGTTCATTGAGTCTTGGAGAGTGGCCCAACACAAAAGGTTCCCTAGGCCACCGACTAGGACACTAAAGAGACGATTGTTGAGAGAAAGAGCTATTGCAAGAACAGAAGAGTCCGCTAAGTTGAGAATGGACCCACATTTGATGTTCCAGTATCCAGGGAGCCAGTGGGGAGTAAATCTAAGTTTGGAAGATCGGATACTGAGGATAAGTTTGTGGAAGCTGATGATGATTTGTTAAGCGAAGAGGATGATCAGGTAAGAAAAACAATATTTTTGCGTTGGAGAATTTCACATCACTGTGGATTGTGCCACGGGAGTGGTGATACTACCAGAGAGATTTAAAATGATGGAAGAAAGGAATGGGGAGTTGATGCCCCAAGAATCGTCGCAAAAAGAAGATCAGGCAAATAAACTCCCTGAAGAGAGTTCAAGAGTGATTATAAAGGATTATCACCCAAATAATCCTAAACAAGTGATACTTGAGAAGCCTACACCGGCCATGACCAAGCACATAAGGCCGTTGTACATTAAAGCCCACTTGAATGGGAAGCCAGTGTCTAGGGTGCTGATTGACAATGGTTCAGCTGTGAATGTTCTTCCAGTAAGAATGTTAAAAATTATAGGCAAAACTGAAGAAGACTTGATTTCTTAGGAAGTTTTGGTTGCTGCATTTACAGGGGAAACCACCAAAACCATTGCGGTATTCCCCGCTGATGTTAATGTGGGGAGTCTGCCATTGTTATGTGCATTTTTCGTGACAAATTCCTCCGCCAACTTCCAAGCATTGTTAGGCAGAGATTTGATCCATGCAAACCAGTGCATACCATCCTCAATGCACCAGCTGTTGTTATTTTGGAAAGGGGATGACGTGGATGTCGTAGAAGCGGATGGAGAGCCTTTTCAAACAAGGGCAAGTGCGGTTGAGGCTAGGTATTACAATGGAGATTTTGGGCCCATCAAAATACGTAGCAATAGTAAGAAAGAAAATCCACTGTACATGCAAACACCAACTCCAATCTCGGTGTTGGAAAGAATCCTTAAACCTACTGTTATCGTGCCGTCTAGGCCGATAATTCATGTGACACCTTGACCCGTTTACAATAAAATACAGCGGAATTTAAAATTTTCTTTCAAATGGAAGGAGTTTCAAAATACATTTCCAAATAACAATAAAAGTATCAACATGATCAACTAAATGATACATCAAAATACAAAACATCATTTTAATGATCATGTCCAAAATATTGCTTGCAAAACAACTTCTTCCTTCCAATCTTCGTATGAATATGACTCCCATCCACAGTCAACGTCCTGACCCGTCACTCTTATCTGCATCACATGAAGATAACTGAAATGAGTATAAAACTCAGCAAGTGGAACTCTTATATAGCAATGAACATAGCATACTCTGAAAAACATGGCTTTAAAACATAAATACCATCAACTCTGAAATAAATATCATAGCAATAGCATAGCAATAAGATGGTATTTCTCTTTACTCTGGTTGGATTGATATCAATAGTAACTCTGTCTGTGATGCTCGTATCCCAATCGATATAAACCGATAACTCTGAGGGATATAAGCCTATGGTCGTTGATCAACTAATTGCATGCAATCTCTGACTATGTATCTATCAATCCAATAAAACATTTGAAACTCTCTCTTGACATTTAATCAATCACTTTGAAGTCTATACTCTTTGTATTCCCTTTTCAATAATATGAGACATAAAAATGTCCCCAATATACATAGCAATGGAATCAATACATAATCAAGATTCAATTGAAGGGAATAACACAATAAAACCTTTGAACTCAATACATATATAATCATGTGAGCACAAGGGATGAAATTCAACTTACAAACCACAAGAACACCTCAATCTAAGCTCTTGGTACACCACCTACAACAATAATCCATAAATAACACCAACATCAACTCAATATCCAAGAATCCAAGTCAAATAATCCATTAAACCAACAAATACATCAAACCCATAACATCTCTTCTCCAAAACCAAGAGATAACACGACCAAAAGCTTACCTTATCTTCCTAGCACCAAGGAGAACTTCGATCTCTACTCGAAAATCCAACTAGAAGCTTGGATTGAAGATAGGAAATGAAAGAAATGGAGGAAAACCCTTGGTTCTAGAGAGAAAAACGAGAATGGAGGAGAAAAGAAAGGGAAAAGTGAAGTCAACCCATCCAAAAAGGTACAAATATCTCGCCCATACCTCAATAATGCATGACCGCGGGTGCGCTCACACAAGCACCGCGGGTGCGCCATGCTCACGGCAAAACCACCAAAGTCTAAAACACTACTACCGCGGGTGCGGCGCTGCTAATACCGCGGGTGCGGTCATCACCACGGGTGCGGTCCCATGCCAACGCGGGTGCGGTGATGCCACGGCCCTCCAACAACAAAATTATGAACAGTACACCGCGGGGGCACTCCTACTATGAGCGCGGGTGCACTCTGGTCACGGCAATGAACACCACTCATGCAACTAAAATCAATCCGAAACACTGAAACAACGCAACCAACAACAACTACACCTCAAGACAATAATAACCAACAATACTATGGCCCATAAACACAACTCTAAACATCTAATCAAATAACCCAAATAAACATACAAAACTTAAACCGTACCGTACACCGGGCTCGGCTATTACAATCTCCCCTCCTTAAAAGAATTTCGTCCTCGAAATTGACGTCACTGCACGAACAACTCAGGATACTTCTCTCTCATCTCATCCTCTGGTTCCCACGTAGCCTCTTCGATCAAATGGTTCCTCCAAAGAACTTTAACGATGCCGATCTCTTTGTTCCTCAAAACTTTAACTTTGCGGTCCAGAATTTGAACCGGAATTTCTTGGTATGTCAAATTCGGCGTCAAGTCCAATGGCTCGTGGCGAAGAACATGGGAAGGATTCGCAACATACTTCCTGAGCATCGATACGTGAAAAACATTGTGGACTCTGTCAAGATCCGGCGGTAGGGCTAACCTGTAGGATCGATCACCAAATCTGTCCAAAATCTCAAAGGGGCCAATAAATCTCGGACTCAACTTACCCTTCCTGCCAAATCGCATCATACCCTTGAGAGGTGCAATCTTCAAGAACACATGGTCGCCAACCTCAAACTGCAAAGGTCTACGACGAACATCTGCATAGCTCTTCTGTCTCGACTGCGCAGTCTTCATCCTCTCACGGATAACAGCAACAACATCGGCTGTCTGTTGGACCAACTCTGGTCCCAACATCTTCCTCTCACCAACCTCATCCCAAAACAAGGGAGATCTACACTTCCTGCCATAAAGTTCTTCGTACGGTGCCATCCCAATCGTCGCTTGGTAGCTATTGTTGTACGTGAACTCAACAAGAGGCAATTTAGAATCCCAGCTACCAGAATAATCGATAGTACAAGCTCTGAGCATATCCTCTAGAATCTGAATGACTCTCTCTGACTGACCGTCGCTCTGAGGGTGATAAGCTGTACTGAACGCTAACCGCGAACCCATAGCTCTGTGCAAACTATTCCAAAACTCTTAGGTAAATCTAGGGTCACGATCAGACACAATCGACACAGGGACACCGTGAAGTCTAACAATCTCTGCTATATAATCCTCGGCATACTGGTTCATGGAATACGTCGTCTTGACTGGAAGAAAGTGCGCTGACTTGGTCAATCGATCGACAATAACCCAAATGGAATTGAAACCCTTCTGCGTCCTAGGAAGACCAGTCACGAAATCCATCGTAATATGCTCCCACTTCCACTGAGGAATCGGCAAAGATAGAAATGTCCCAGAAGGTCTCTGGTGCTCAATCTTTACCTGCTGACAAGTTAGGCACTGAGAAATGAACAAAGCAATATCTTTCTTCATACCTGGCCACCAGTAGAGTCTACGAAGATCCTGATACATTTTGGTACTGCCTGGATGTATCGAATATGGCGCGGTATGAGCCTCTGTCAAGACATCTCGCCGAATATCATCGCCAACAGGAACACAAATACGGCCTCTGAAAGTCACCAAACCGTCTCCATTCAATCCAAACTCTGAGTTACCCATCTCCTCAGCTCTAGCTCTCAACTCTAACAACTGCAAATCAGTCGCCTGCTCTCTACGGATCCTGTCCGTCAATGTAGCCCGAATAACCAACGCTGAAAAGCGAGCAATGGTCCCCGGAACTACCAAAGAAATCTCCTCTCTCTGCAAGTCCATCAGCAAAGGTCTCTGAATCAAAGAACTCAAAGAAGAACTCGATTTACGGCTCAAAGCATCAGCCACAACGTTCGCCTTCCCTGGATGGTAACTAATCGTCACATCATAATCTTTGACAAGCTCTAACCACCTCCTCTGCCGCATATTGAGCTCTTTCTGGGAAAACAGATACTTCAAACTCTTGTGGTCTGTGAAGATCTCACACTTTTCGCCATACAAATAATGTCTCCAAATCTTCAAGGCGAAAACCACAGCTGCTAGCTCCAAATCGTGCGTCGGATAATTCTTCTCATAGTCTTTCAACTGGCGAGAAGCATAGGCGATAACCTTACCTCGCTGCATCAGCACTGCACCAAGGCCTTTCTTCGACGCATCGGTATAGACAACAAAATCCTCAGAACCACTGGGCAATGAAAGAACAGGAGCTGTCGTCAACTTATCCTTCAACTCTTGGAATGAACTTTGGCAATCAATGGACCACTCGAACTTCACAGTCTTCCTCGTCAAATTGGTCAATGGCAAGGCAATCTTGGAGAAATCTGAAATAAAACGACGATAATAACCCGCCAAACCAAGGAAAATGCGTACCTCAGAAACAGTAGTAGGAATAGGCCACTTCTGAACTGCCTCTATCTTCACTAGATCAACAGCTATACCATCTTTCGAAACAACGTGGCCTAGAAAAGAAATCTGCTCCAACCAGAACTCACACTTCTTCAACTTGGCAAACAACATCTTCTCCCTCAACAAACGGAGAACAACTCTGAGATGCTCTGCATGAAGCTCTCTGGTCTTGGAATAGATCAAGATGTCGTCGATGAAGACAATGACGAAACTATCCAAATAAGGCTTGAACACACGGTTCATCAAGTCCATGAAAACTGAAGGAGCATTGGTCAGACCAAAAGACATCACAAGAAACTCATAATGACCGTACCTGGTCCGGGACGCTGTCTTAGGGATATCAGACTCCCTAACCTTCAACTGATAATAGCCAGACCGAAGATCAATCTTCGAGAATACAGTGGCACCCTGGAGTTGGTCAAATAGATCGTCAATCCGTGGCAACGGATACTTGTTCTTGACAGTCACTTTGTTGAGCTCCCTATAGTCGATACACAGCCGCAAAGATCCATCTTTCTTCTTAACGAAAAGAACCGGAGCTCCCCAAGGTGAAGAACTCGGACGAATAAAACCCTTGTACAAAAGATCCTGCAACTGCGTCTTCAACTCTTTCATCTCGGTAGGGGCCATTCGGTACGGAGCCTTAGAAATAGGAACCGTACCTAGAGCTAGATCAATAACAAACTCAACATCTCTATCCGGTGGCAAACCCGGCACATCATCCTCAAACACATCGGCAAACTCCCTCACAACATCGATATCATCAATATTCAACTTAATCATTCTATCCACATCCACAATAGAAGCCAGAAATACATCACAACCTCTACACATCAACTTCTTAGCCTCAAGACAAGAAATAAAAGGAAGGACCAGCGAAGTACCTGCACTGGCGAGAACTCCTCCCTTAATGCAATCATCTTCCTTGGTCATCGAAAAGATATGACCCTGCACTCTATCCTTGCTCGCTCCCCTAGGACAATCTTTAGCAATGTGGCCTGCCGTGCCACAACGATAACAAGAATGAGTGCCAAATCTGCACTCTCCTCGGTGATGTCTGCTGCACTTAGGACACAAAGGCTTCTCGGGATCAACAGGGACTGACGGTGGTCTAGGATTCGGCTCTATCTTGCCCTTCCCTTTAAAATGATCCTTGCCTCTCTGATTCGATCCCTGGCCTCTCAGAACACTAGCTTGATGCCTCTCCTGCCTCTCTATGGCGATGTCCTTCTCGTCTTGCTCGGCCAACAACGCCTTGGACACGATCTCCTTGAAAGTCACAGCTTTGGACATGTTGATATCCCTCCGAATCTCTGTTCTAAGGCCTCGAATGAAATGAGCACCTTTGTCTTTGTCGTTCGAAGCAATGTACGGAGCAAATAGACAACCCTCCTCAAACTTGAGAATGTACTCATCAACGTTCAAGCTCCCCTGTCGAAGCTCCAGAAACTCTGTCACCTTCCTAGCTCGGAGTGCGTCGGGAAAGTACTTGTCATAGAATAAGTCAGTGAACTCTGACCACTTCAAAGCTGAAACATCGACACCAACCTTAGTGGCATTCTACCAGATACATGCAGCCTTTACCAACATGAATACTGCACAGCTGATCCTGTCTTTATCTTCGTACTGGAGATGATCGAAGATAGCTTCAAGAGCTTTGATCCACTCTACAGCAACTAATGGATCAGTGCTACCTGCGAACTTTGGTGGATCCATCCTCTTGAAAGCAGAAAAGACGGCATCAGTGCCAACTGCCTGAGCTACTTGGCCTCTCACTTGGCCTCTACCTTGTCCTGTTCCTTGCAATCGAAGCAGCTGCTGAATCTGCTCACTATGGACTTTAGCCTGCTCCTTAAGCAACTTGCCGAACTCGTCGAAAACTCTCGAGGAAGAACTATCCTCACCCTCTACAGCTTTCCTCTTAGGAGGCATACTCTACAATGTGCTCACAAAAGACATATCAAATAATAACAATGGATAGATGCAAAGAAAACATACCCGGACAGTTGATAGTAGACGAAGTCATATGCATTGGTCCGAAGAACGGTGCTCTGATACCACTAAATGTGACACATTGACCCGTTTACAATAAAATACAGCGGAATTTAAAATTTTCTTTCAAATGGAAGGAGTTTCAAAATACATTTCCAAATAACAATAAAAGTATCAACATGATCAACTAAATGATACATCAAAATACAAAACATCATTTTAATGATCATGTCCAAAATATTGCTTGCAAAACAACTTCTTCCTTCCAATCTTCGTATGCATATGACTCCCATCCACAGCCAACGTCCTGGCCCGTCACTCTTATCTGCATCACATGTAGATAACTGAAATGAGTATAAAACTCAGCAAGTGGAACTCTTACATAGCAATGAACATAGCATACTCTGAAAAACATGGCTTTAAAACATAAATACCATCAACTCTGAAATAAATATCATAGCAATAGCATAGCAATAAGATGGTATTTCTCTTTACTCTGGTTGGATTGATATCAATAGTAACTCTGTCTGTGGTGCTCGTATCCCAATCGATATAAACCGATAACTCTGAGGGATATAAGCCTATGGTCGTTGATCAACTAATTGCATGCAATCTCTGACTATGTATCTATCAATCCAATAAAACATTTGAAACTCTCTCTTGGCATTTAATCAATCACTTTGAAGTCTATACTCTTTGTATTCCCTTTTCAATAATATGAGACATAAAAATGTCCCCAATATACATAGCAATGGAATCAATATATAATCAAGAATCAATTGAAGGGAATAACACAATAAAACCTTTGAACTCAATACATATATAATCATGTGAGCACAAGGGATGAAATTCCACTTACAAACCACAAGAACACCTCAATCTAAGCTCTTGGTACACCACCTACAACAATAATCCATAAATAACACCAACATCAACTCAATATCCAAGAATTCAAGTCAAATAATCCATTAAACCAACAAATACATCAAACCCATAACATCTCTTCTCCAAAACCAAGAGATAACACAACCAAAAGCTTACCTTAGCTTTCTAGCACCAAGGAGAACTTCGATCTCTACTCGAAAATCCAACTAGAAGCTTGGATTGAAGATAGGAAATGAAAGAAATGGAGGAAAACCCTTGGTTCTAGAGAGAAAAACGAGAATGGAGGAGAAAAGAAAGGGAAATGTGAAGTCAACCCATCCAAAAAGGTACTAAATATCTCGCCCATACCTCAATAATGCATGACCGCGGGTGCGCTCACACAAGCACCGCGGGTGCGCCATGCTCACGGCAAAACCACCAAATTCTGAAACACTACTACCGCGGGTGCGGCGCTGCTAATACCGCGGGTGCGGTCATCACCGCGGGTGCGGTCCCATGCCAACGCGGGTGCGGTGATGCCACGGCCCTCCAACAACAAAATTATGAACAGTACACCGCGGGGGCACTCCTACTATGAGCGCGGGTGCACTCTGTTCACGGCAATGAACACCACTCATGCAACAAAAATCAATCCGAAACACTGAAACAACGCAACCAACAACAACTACACCTCAAGACAATAATAACCAACAATACTATGGCCCATAAACACAACTCTAAACATCTAATCAAATAACCCAAATAAACATACAAAACTTAAACCTTACCGTACACCGGGCTCGGCTATTACAATTCAGCTGCTGATTGAGGAGATTGATGATTGATTTGAACCAAAAAGAAAAGGAGGTAGCTGCAACCTCTATATAGAAGGCACATGTGCAGCAAGTACTGGACAAACTAAAGGAAGAGGAACCATGGGACACCTATGGAACTGAGGTCGTCCAAGAAGAAGAATACGAAGATGATGAACTCCAAGTTGATGAATTATTGATGGCGCCATCTCAAATGGAGGATGGCCAACACGAAGTACAAGACTCGTTGGAAGAGATTAACTTGGGGGAGCTTGAGAATCCAAAAGTGGTGTACGTGAGTGTTTGCACAATATTTGATTTGCGGGCGTGCCAGGTGCGAAACTGCACCTATTTGTGTGAAAATGATAAAATCTAACTTCTAAATATTCAAGCGACGTGAATTCTAAATGCGACCGTCAGTTATAGTCTCCTAAAACAAATGCAATGCCAAGATAAAGAAAACTATTGTGAATCGATGCAAATAAATCCCTGACATGATTTTGAATTTACAAAACTGTAGGAATTCATCAAAACTTGAAAAATATAATAACTTGTGCTGAAATCTAAAATGAGAAGACTTAAAACGCTAGAAATATACGGGAAAGCTTGAAAAAACTATTGCTTGAAGATTGTAAATTTAACAGAGAGCTTTTTGCATATTTTTGTCTGTGTAGAGAGTTGTGTGTGTCTAGTCTGTGCTTGCCGATCCCTTCTTTTTCTTCGCTGTGAAAGGTGGTTTCTTCCACTCCCCCATGAGCCCATGATCTTTCCCACTTTCTCCCACGATTTCCTTCTCTTTCCACGATCTCCTTGCTTGGACGTTATCTGCTTATTTAAATACACTAATGGGCCTCTTGTTTTTCTCTATTAATTTAAATTTTTGGGCTTAGACAATTAATAAGGCCCAATTTAATTTTTGGTACAAACAGTGAGTAAACTACTGGAAGAGCAGTTGAAGCAAGAGTTGATCAGTACGTTGAAGGAGTACAAAGATTGTTTTGTATGGAGTTATGATGACATGCCAGGGTTGGACCGAAAATTGGTCGAACACCGACTTCCACTCAAAGAAGGTTTCAAACCATTTCAACAGCCATCTCGTCGCATGTCAAAAGAAGTTGAATTGAAAGTGAAAGAAGAAGTTGAGAAATTGTTAAAGGCCAGGTTTATAAAACCAATCAGATATACCGAATGGCTTTCGAACATTGTGCCAGTCATGAAAAAGAATGGCAAGATTAGAATATGCATTGACTTCCGAAACTTGAACTGTGCGACTCCCAAAGATGTGTATGTAATGCCGATACCTGATATGTTGATTGATTCCGTGGCTAGGCATGAATTTTTATCCTTCATGGACAGGTTCTCGGACTACAACCAGATCAAAATAGCAGAGACTGACACTCACAAAACAGCATTCAGATGTCCAGGAGCTGTTGGTACGATTCAATGGCTTGTTATGCCATTCGGGCTAAAGAACACATGAGCCACGTATCAAAGAGCTATGAACTCGATCTTTCATGACATGATAGGGCATCATATTGAAGTATATAGATGATATCGTTGTGAAGTCTAAACAAGATGCCGATCACATTGAACACTTTAGGAAGAGTTTCCAAAGAATGAGGCAACTGAGTTGAAGTTAAATCCATTGAAATGTATCTTTGGCGTGAAAGCAGGAAACTTTTTGGGATTTCTGGTGCATCGGAGGGGAGTTGAAGTGGATAAAAACAAAGACAAAGCCATTATGGAAGCAAATCCGCCTAGAAACAAGAAAGAGTTGCAACGCTTCCTTGGGCAAGTGAATTACTTGAGGCGTTTTATTTCTAACCTTACCGGGAAGACAAAGGAGTTTTCATAGCTGTTGAGGCTCAAAGACAGCGTAGAGTCGCATCAGAAAGCTTTTGATGTGATCAAGAGAAATTTATCTAACTCACCTGTTCTTATGCCTCCCAGGTATGGAATGCCCCTTAAATTATACATTTCTGCTGCTCATGAATCGATTGGATGCCTACTAGTTCAAAATAATCATGAAGGAAATGAACAAGCCATCTATTATTTGAGTAGATTCCTTACTTCAGTAGAGGTGAAATACTCTGTGATTGAAAAGCTATGCTTAACACTGTATTATGCATGTACTAAGTTAAGACATTATTTGATTCAATCAAGAGTGTTTGTGGTGGCTAAAATCGATTTGATTAAATACATGCTTAATAGACCCATTCTCTCAGGGCAGATTGGTAAATGGTCTTTGGCATTGGCCGAGTTTACATTGACCTATTACCCCCAAAAGTCAATAAAAGGCCAAGCTATCGCCGAATTTTTAGGTGATCATCCTTCACTTGATTAGTTTATTGGAGAACAGGTTGGATTTCCAGTTTGTGGAGTGGGAGTTCCACCGTGGGAGTTGAAGTTTGATGGATAGCAGCTGGAGCTGGTATTGTGATCACCTCCCCAAGAGGTGTGAAAACCGCTCTATCCTTTAATTTGGATTTCCCATGCACCAACAATCAAGCGGAATACGAAACACTGGTAATTGGATTGGAAATTCTGAAAGATTTAGGGGCAAGAGAACTGTTAATATCAGGGGATTCTCAGCTTGTACTCAAACAGCTATCAGGGGAGTTCAAATGCACAAGTTTGTCCTTGGCTCCTTACTATACCGCGGCATCCCAACTTCTAGATGATTTCGCGGAAGTGTCATAAGTCCACGTCCCAAGACAAGAAAATTGGGAGGCAGACGAGTTGGCACAGGTTTCTTCGGGATTGAAGATGTCTCCAGAACTTACACACAAGCAAGTGTTGATTCAGAAGAAAAACCACCCTTCAATTCAGCAAAGAGGGATTCAGGTAGACACGCTCAACTTGGATATAAACTTAGCTGGTGACTGGAGGGATGACATGAAAATGATGCTAGAATCAACCGGAAGAGATATTCCACATGATTTAAAAATGAAAGCTCTTAATTACGTTTTAATGGAGGGGGATTTGTACAGGAAATGGTTAGATGGTTTGCTCCTCAGATGCATAGGCTTCCCAGAAGCTTTGGAGATCATGAAGCCAGTTCATGAGGGAGTGTGTGGAGCGCATCAATCTGGAATAAAGATGAGATGGTTAATAAGGAAGTATGGCTACTATTGGCCATCCATCCTGAAAGATTGCATCAAATATGCTAGGGGATTCCAGCCATGACAGAGACACGGGAACATCCAAAGATTTTCCAGCGGATGAGCTACACAGCGTTGTCAAACCATGGCCATTCAAGGGCTGGGCCATGACTTAATAGGGAAATCTACCCCTTATTATCTAAAGGCCACTCGTTCATTCTTGTGGCTACAGATTTTTTCACCAAATGGGTAGAACCAGTGCCTTTGAAGAAAGCGGATCAAGGGGATGTCATTAACTTTGGGAAAGAGAATATTATTCGTAGATTTGGAATTCCAGAGTCATTGACCACGGATCAGGGAACTATGTTCACAGGCTCAGATATGAGGGAATTTGCAGTAGACCATGGAATTAAATTGATAAACGCATCCCCTCATTATCCAAAGTCCAACGGGCAAGCCGAAGCATCAAATAAAGTGTTGATAAAGATTCTACAAAAGATGATGGAGGAGAATCCCAGGGATTGGCCAAGGCTATTATCAGAAACTTTGTGGGCGTACAGAAAATCCAAGAGGACTGCCACTGGAGTGAGCCCTTTTTCCCTTACCTTTGGCCATGATGCAGTGCTCCCATTGAAGATTATTGTACCATCAATGCGAGTGGCAAAGCAAAATGAACTTTCCATTGAGCATTATAATGAAGCAATGATCATGGAGTTAGAAGAACTGGATGAGCTGAGAATCCAAGCGTACAATGCTTTGCTGTTACAAAAACAGAAAGTGGCGAGAATCTACAAAAAAAGAGTTAACAGGAAAAGTTTCCATGAAGGAGAAATAGTGTGAAAGACCATATTACCACTAGGAACAAAGGATAAGGAGCTGGGAAAATGGTCTCCCAACTAGGAGAGACCATTCAAGGTACATAAGGTGTTAGGCGGAAATGCATATTGGCTATCAAGCTTTGATGGCCATCCACATAAAAGATGCATAAACGGCAAATATCTCAAGCCGTATTTTCCAAGTATGAGGGAAGAAGTAGGAAAAGCTTGCGAGTGAAGCAAACACGAAGGCTAATATTCAGTGGGGAGGTGGCCTTCTTCAGTGGGGAGTTGGCCTTCAGGGCCACTTTTGTATATATTAAGTTCCTTATTTCAAGATGTCATGTCAGGTAGGCCTTATGGCCACTAAAATAAATATCTGTTATTCATGATTCAACAATAAAATTGATAGTAGAAAGTGGGACAGTAAGCCACTTTCATTATTTTGAAGGCCCTTTGTTTCACTAGGGAGTCGGCCTTATGGCCACTTATTATATGTGAATTCGGTCGATATTGGAATTCCAATGTTTTTATGGTACGATAAATCATGGTGAAGTAGACCGTACCGCCATTATATAAATCTGTTGTTTGCATGTGCAGTGACAGACCCATGAAGTAGGCCTTGAGGCCACTTAGAATACGGCAGGAAAGAAACACATTGAACGAGGAGTTGAGCTCACCAAGCGGACAACGAATAATAAAGGGAGAACATAAGAGAACAAGGGCAATATGCAAACCCCAAGAAGAACCCGAAGTCGACTTTGGAGGAAAAATAGGCTAATCAGCCATTTTTGTATGTTTTTAGCTTCATGCTGTGGGATTTTGTTTGAAGTAGGCCTTAGGCCCACTAATGTAAATATATGTTATGATTCAAAAATAAAGACGATCAATTCAAGTTGGCCAGGAGGCCACTTTTATCATATTGAATTCATTTTGCTTCGATAAGAGATCAGGGGAGGAAATAATCGCGAGCGGGGAGTTTTAAGCCAACATATGGTCTTGATTGAAGCTATTAGAATGAGTTGGGTTAAATGGATTAAGAACGAAAAGAGATTTCTTCCCAACACCCAATACACTGAAAGGGGATCGGTTACGGTGACCGGAAGCACAACGGAAGTTACAATTTTATATTTAAAGAAGAAATTTTCGGCCACCATACAAACAATGTGTAGCAAATACAAAAACACAAAAATGACATTCATAGTGTGTTTAGAATTTTACCTATCAACCTCTTGAGGTTGATGATGGCTCCAACCAAGGTGTAAACAACTTGGCTCTTGAAAAGGATGACAATCTACAAGCTTCCTCCTTACTCCAAAATTAGGCCCACCACCAACTAGGTAGATCCCCTCAAATTTTGCACTAGAAAAATAGGAGGATTTTTCAAAGAGAAGTATTTTTCAATCCTCAACACTTGAAAAAGAAAAATGAGAGAAAAACTTGGAGAGAATTGAGGGGGAGAGTTCGGCCATTGGTGATGCAAGAATGGGGAAGGGAGACTTGTCTTGGTGGTGGAAAAGGTAGAAATCACTTTTTGCATGCCATGCCTTGAAAACTCAAAAAGTAGTCTCCCAACCTTTCACCTCCCATGCATGCATATTATATGGTTTTTAAAAAACCATGGACTAAATTTAATTATCTCAAACATATTTGAGACTAATTAAATATTACTTGAATTTACTCAAGTCCCACTAGTTAAATAATTATTTAAATTGAGCTCTACAAGACTAAATATGATTTAATTAATTCAACACTTGAATTAATTTAATTATTTGGACTCTACTAGGTCCATTAGTGTTTAATTAATTCAACACTTGAATTAATTTAATTTAGTCCATAATAATGTATATGAAAATCACAATTTTCAAATACATTATTCACTTGGCAAAATTTTAATTTAGGAACACTTCCATAAATTAAAATTTACATTTCTCTCATAGAAGTCATACTTCTATTTTTCCTTACGCCTATAAACTCATTTATAAGCCGTTCAACACATTGAACTATTTTCTCCTTTATAGAAGTCATGCTTCTAATTTTCCTTACGCTTATAAACTCCTTTATAAGCCGTTCAACACATTGAACTATTTTACTTCTCAACGGGATCTAGAAAGCTAGTACTTGTGTGGCCCTCAATGGTTCACTGATACAACTAGCCGTGGGTTCACATCTCTATATGATTCGGATTAAACATGTCATTATATGAGCATACCCCAATTGCTCCATTCTTACTTATCAACTCCTTGATAATAAGAACGTCAGAACTCAAGTCTGATAGTACCCAACCAATCATGTTAAACGCCTAGCAGCATCGCTTACATGATTCCCTAGGTATCAAATGATAGTGCCTGCAAGAACCATTCAATTATGGTTAGCGTACAGTACGGTCCCTTCAACTCATATATCCCGACCGATTCGACAACCATTGGTAGATCGAGAGTTGTCAATGAATCGATACTATGTGTCATGTCGTAGTTGCATCGATGGTGTAATCTATGAAACCCCTTTCACAATTACCACCATATTCTGGCCAGAGATTTCAACCTACATACACAAGATAACACATAGGATATCCATACCCGAAGGTAAGCGGTGAATCCCCGACCACAATGCATCGACTCCTATATGTTTCGACATGACACCCAACCTTGCCACCTGATGACCCTATAAGAGTCGGTAAACAAGTCAAAGTGAAACGCTAGCACATAGAGTCTCAACGTTGTCCCGGGTCATAAGGACTAATGGTGTACAACCATAAACCAGGACTTTTCCACTCGATAAGTGAGAACCACTTGGAAAGTCCTTTTATGGAGGGTTGTTCAGTGCACTCTACAAGGAGCACATATCTGCATGTTCGGACATCACAATGTCCCCTACCAATGAAACATGGTACTCACATCGCAGATACTAGTCTCAAACTCGAGCGGCCTATATCCTTCTTAGTGGCGGCTGAATCGACTAGGAACCGTTTAGAATATACAGTATTCCAAATATGAGTTTCATGATACCCATCATATGAGCATCTCATATTCTTTCTACTATTTGTATATTCAAGGGCTTTATCTATGCAACTAGCATGGGTATACAGATAAATATTTGCCAAAACAATAATTTCAAATATTTTAATAAAGACTGCTTATACATAGAGTTTCATTGTGAACACTCGGCCAACACTTGGCTCGACGGGCACCTACTCTAACAATCTCCCACTTGCACTAGAGCCAACTACCCATATGCTTTAAACCCATTGATTCGCGATGCTTGTCGAATATGGTCCAGGTAAAAGCTTAGCTAGTAGATCAACAACATTGTCTGCGGAGCCGACTGTGTCAATCGACACTTCTCCTTTTCCCACAATCTCTCACAAGATGTGGTCCTTTCACAATACATATTTGGATTTCTGATGAGACCTAGGCTCCTTTGCTTGAGCTATAGCTCCCGTGTTGTCACACAACACCGGGACATGAGCAACTTCATTAGGAATGACACCCAACTCTTGGACGAAATTCCTTATCCAAACAGCCTCCCTTGCTGCATCCGATGCAGCAATGTATTCGGCCTCTGTGCTGGAATCCGCAGTATTTTCTTGCTTGGAACTCTTCCAAGAGACAGCAGCACCACTGAGCATGAATACAAACCTAGAGGTTGACTTCGAGTCATCGATATCGCTTTGGAAGCTAGAGTCGATATAGCCTTCCAATTTCAGTTCTCCACCCCCATAGACCAAGAACAATTTATTGGTCCTTCTCAAATACTTGAGGATGTCTTTCACAACTTTCAGGTGTGGAAGACCAGGGTTCGATTGATATCTACTCACTACACTTAGTGCGAAAACCACGTCAGGACATGTAGATATCATCTCATACATTATGCTACCAATCGTAGATGCATAAGAAATGAATGTCATCGCCGTTATCTCTGCATCAGTCTTAGGAGACATAGACTTGGATAGGGACACGCCATGACACATTGGTAGGTGTCCTCTCTTGGACTCACCCATCGAGAACCGCTTCACGATGGTATCAATGTATGTGGACTGGGTGAGATCAAGCAATCTTTTCGATCTATCTCTATAGATCTGTATCCCAATACAAAATATGCTTCACCCAAGTCCTGCATCGAGAACTTACTCGCTAACCATATCTTAGTTGATTGCAACATTCCTACATCATTCCCAATGAGTAGAATGGCATCAACATACAACACCAGGAATGTCACAGCACTCCCACTGACCTTCTTATACACACAGGGTTCCTCAGGATTCTTAGCAAAACCAAACTCTTTGATTGTACTATCGAATCTGAGGTTCCAACTCCCAGATGCCTGCTTTAGACCATAAATAGATCTCTGAAGTTTGCATACCATATGCTCACTTCCGATAGATGTAAACCTTTCAGGTTGAGACATGTAAATCACTTTCTTAAAATCCCCATTAAGAAAGACTGTCTTGACATCCATCTGCCATATCTCATAGTCATACCATGCAGCTATGGCTGTCAATATCCTTATAGACTTGAACATTGCAACTGGTCAAAAGGTTTCCTCAAAGTCAACTCCTTGTATTTGAGTATATCCTTTTGTCACCAATCGCGCCTTGAAGGTCAATACCTTCCCATCCGCCCCAAGTCCCTATGGGAACCGTTCCCTCAGGTGGATCTATAAGATCTCACACTTGGTTCGAATGCATGGAATTCATCTCAGATTCCATTGCTTCAAGTCATTTTGGATGAATCGGCATCAGATAATGCTTCCTTGAAGGTCCTTGGATCACATCCATGGATAGGCTCATCATGGCCCTCTTCAAGAAGTAGACCATACCTCATAGGTGGTCTCGAGACTCTCTCGGATCTTCTTGGAGCTTGTATCTTCTCACTTGGCTTTTCTAGTGTGGGTTCTATAATTGTGGGTGTCTCTCGAACCTCTTCGAGTTCTATCATCTCGCCTTTTCTATCCAATAGAAATTCCTTTTCCAAAAAGGTTGCATTCCTAGAAACAAACACCTTTGTTTCTTGGGGATGATATAAATGATATCCAACTGAATTCCTTGGATATCCCATAAAATGGATCGACTATCCAATTTATCTCCCACTACCTGCTTCACATAAGCAGGGCTCCCCATATTCTAAGACAAGAATATTTGGGAGGCTTACCCATCTTTATCTCATATGGTGTCTGCCTTTGAATGAACATTTAATGGAATATCTTTCAATTTTAAGTTATAGAGATCGTTTTCAAGTTCTCAAGTACCAATTAAACATTCATTCTTGTAAATGTTGCAAACACCTTTGCTAAATAGACAAGAATATCCATCTTTATCACAATAGAAATGGAAATAATGTTTTTCACCAAAAAGGTACAAACAAAACATCTCTTAAAAAATAACTTAAAATCATTGTTCAACAATAAGTAAACATTTCTTTAGGTCTTGGCAGCAACTCTTGCTCCATTGCCCATCCTCAAGTAGGTCACACCTTCCCTAAGCTTCCTACTTCTTCCCATCACCTGCAACACATTACAGAGATGTGATCAACATTTGGTATCCAATACCCAAGAAGTAGAGTTAACTGAAATGTTTACTTCAATGTAGAACATACCATTTCCTGAACTATTCTGGGCAAGATATTCTTTGCAATTACGCCTCCAATGTACAGGCTTCTTGCAGTGATGACAAACATCAGCAGTCTTGTCAGCCTTAACTGGTGTGGCTGCCATAACGGGATTCGGATATTGCCTCATCAAGGGCACGTTCTTCTTGGGACGTTGGAAAGAACACTTATTTCCCTTCCCATGTGGATCAATCTTCGTACCAGATGAAGAACCCACATAAAGAACCAACTTCTATTTCTTGATGGTTGATTCAAACGTAACAAGCATATTCACCAACTCCTCAAGGGTCGGCTCCATCATGTTCATGTTGAAGTTCACCACAAAAGGATCAAATGAGCTAGGCAGCGATAAGAGCAACACGTCGGTGGTCAACTCCGAAGGCAAGATCAGATCCATGCCAACGAGCTTGTTCACGAGCCCAATCACCTTTAGGCCATGCTCATGGACCGAGGCCCCATCTCGCATGCGCAAAGTGATCAGCTCCTTGACGGTAGCATGCCTAAGAGGCCGTGTTTGCTCACCAAAGAGCTCCTTGAGATGCAAATGAATGTCAGCAGCACTCTTTGCACCCTCAAAACGCCTCTGCAGCTCATCATTCATAGAAGTCAGCATATAACACCTGGCTATCAAGTCATGGTCACACCATTCCTTGTAAGTCTGCAATTCCTAAGGAGTGCTGTCAGTCGGAGCCTCAACAGGGGGCGACTCAGTCAGTGTATATGCTACCTTTTCCGAATTCAAGACGATTTTCAGGTTTCTTAGCCAAGTGAGGTAATTAGGTCATGTTAATATGTGTTTGTCGAGTATTACAGATATCGGATTGCGCATCGAAGACATTGTCAATTTGTACAAAAAAGTAAAACAGATAAATGTTGATGACTATTTTAAAATATTTAGTAAGTTATAAAGTATGGACTTTTACTTTATAAATTTTTACTCCCACTGTTTTGACATCTTTCACTACCCTCTAGTGAAAACCGGAAACTCCTTTCCTCAGTAGGTACGTAAGGTCCAATTAGCGAATTATGATCCCGAATAATATCAGCCAATCACAATTCCTAAAAGGTAGTTTCCAATTGCATCACAATGCAACCCTCTACGTAAAATTTTGTCTCACGTTTGATTAGGACCCAATAATATGACGTCGTTCATCTTTACGTGTCAAGCCTTACCCATCGATGTTGAACCTTAATGGACGGTCGCCATGAGTTCCCTCAATAATATGAGCCGAAATCATGGGAGTTTCACGTAGTTCACATCACTATGTCAATGGATGTCACAGCTTTCCGGCACCCAGAGCTCCCCCAATAATATGAGACGAGCCCCGAGTACGAGTAGCGTTCATCATGCATCCATTGTCGATGGAAGACAAGAAAATTATAAACAAATTTATAATTCCCCTTTTCGGGCTTGATATTAATTTTGAATCTTATTCAAAATGAGGGTTTTTAATTTTGAAAGGTCTCATCATTAATTTTATTTTAAAAGCTCTCCATGTTTGATCGTATGTTTGCCGGATTCATGCAACTTTGTTATTATCATAATAATAACGTACATACTCATTATTTATAACATATCATGCATATATTATAAACAGTAAACAAACAAGGATGATCAATCGCCCCAATACTAATGGCCCGTGTGAGCTAAACATGGGCCTAGGTCCAATCCTAGGGTAAATGGACGGGATGCAAATGCAACTATTACATTAGCTTCCAATATTTACATGTCTTCGATCTTCATAATCATCATGGCCACCATCTTCCAATCTTGATCATCCACTATACTAATATTTACAAATAAATATCCATAGCAAATAGGGATACATCTCATGGGGTGGGAACGGGCCATAAACCAAGCTCACTTTATAAATTGATAATTATTACAATCATTCAACACAAAATATCCTAGCATACACCTAGCAAATTGGGTTTGGGCTTTTGATCATCATTCATGCATAATATCACATATCATACACCATCAATTAATTATCACAATAATTAATTGATCCAATATTATATATCTTGATCCAATCACTAACCGCCACGATTATAAACTAAATTAACAAAGTATACAAACACCTTTGTCTACTTTCCAATTAATTTATTTATAACCGAATTTCTTGTAAATCACCATTTACTATAAATAATTAAAGTTCAACTTAAATTATTTATTTCATGAGAAAATATTTGCAACTTTTGTAATTTTAAACTTAAGGGCCCAAAAACTCATTTTTCACCAAAAATATTTTGGCCCATTTAAAATTCACAAGCATGCTAGCCATCTAATGGCCCAACAACTCAAGGCCCATGACACTTTGATATTCCAAAACACTTTTGGAAACCCTAGTCGTCATCGCCGTCGCCGGAGCTCCGTTGCCGGATTCCGGCCAACATGCCAATTTTTTTTTATTTTTATTTTTCGAAAGGGGCTGTTCGGGCAGCCCCTCGGGCTGCCCTTGCTGCCCGAAACAGGCAGCCCCACGGGCAGCCCGAGCTGCCCGAAATGGGCAGCAACATGCTGCCCAAAAACACCCCAAAAATCGGCCCTCGATTTGTTGTTTTGGTTGTCTCATGCGGTTAGAAATCGATCTCAACATAATATCTTGTATTTGCTACACAAAAACGTAACCATAGATCGGATACCACTTGAAAGGGGATCGGTTACGGTGACCGGAAGCGCAACGGAAGTTAAAAATTTTATATTTCAAGAAGAAATTTTCGGCCACCATACAAACAATGTGTAGCAAATACAAAAATACAAAAACACAAAAATGACATTCATAGTGTGTTTAGAATTTTACCTATCAACCTCTTGAGGTTGATGATGGCTCCAACCAAGGTGTAAACAACTTGGCTCTTGAAAAGGATAACAATCTACAAGCTTCCTACTTACTCCAAAATTAGGCCCACCACCAACTAGGTAGATCCCCTCAAATTTTGCACTAGAAAAATAGGAGGATTTTTCAAAGTGAAGTATTTTACATTGCTCAACACTTGAAGAAAAAAAATGAGAGAAAAACTTGGAGAGAATTGAGGGGGAGAGTTCAGCCATTGTGGATGCAAGAATGGGGAAGGGAGACTTGTCTTGGTAGTGGAAAAAGTAGAAATCACTTTTTGCATGTCATGCCTTGAAAACTCAAAAAGTAGTCTCCCAACCTTTCACCTCTCATGCATGCATATTATATGGTTTTTAACAAATTAAAAACCATGGACTAAATTTAATTATCTCAAACATATTTGAGACTAATTAAACATTACTTGAATTTACTCAAGTCCCACTAGTTAAATAATTATTTAAATTGAGCTCTACAAGACTCAATATGATTTAATTAATTCAACACTTGAATTATTTTAATTATTTGGACTCTACTAGGTCCACTAGTGTTTAATTAATTCAACATTTGAATTAATTTAATTTAGTCCATAATAATGTTTATGAAAATCACAATTTTCAAATACATTATTCACTCGGCAAAATTTTAATTTAGGAACACTTCCATAAATTAAATTTTACATTTCTCTCATAGAAGTCATACTTCTATTTTTCCTTACGCCTATAAACTCATTTATAAGCCGTTCAACACATTGAACTATTTTCTCCTTTATAGAAGTCATACTTCTAATTTTCCTTACGCTTATAAACTCCTTTATAAGCCGTTCAACACATTGAACTATTTTACTTCTCAACGAGATCTAGAAAGCTAGTACTTGTGTGGCCCTCAATGGTTCACTGATACAACTAGCCGTGGGTTCACATCTCTATGTGATTCGGACTAAACATGTCCTTATATGAGCATACCCCAATTGCTTCATTCTTACTTATCAACTCCTTGATAATAAGAACGTCAGAACTCAAGTCTAATAGTATCCAACCAATCATGTTAAACGCCTAGCAGCATCGCTTACATGATTCCCGAGGTATCAAATGATAGTGCCTGCAAGAACTATTCAATTATGGTTAGAGTACAGTACGGTCCCTTCAACTCATATATCCCGACCGATTCGACAACCATTGGTATATCGAGAGTTGTCAATGAATCGATACTATGTGTCATGTCGTAGTTGCATCGATGGTGTAATCTATGAAACCCCTTTCACAATTACCACCATATTCTGGCCAGAGATTTCAACCTACATACACATGATAACACATAGGATATCCATACCCGAAGGTAAGCGGTGAATCCCCGACTACAATGCATCGACTCCTATATGTTTCGACATGACACCCAACCTTGCCACCTGATGACCCTATAAGAGTCGGTAAACAAGTCAAAGTGAAACGCTAGCACATAGAGTCTCAATTTTGTCCCGGGTCATAAGGACTAATGGTGTACAACCATAAACCAGGACTTTTCCACTCGATAAGTGAGAACCACTTGGGAAGTCCTTTTATGGAGGGTTGTTCAGTGCACTCTACAAGGAGCACCTATCTGCATGTTCGGACATCACAATGTCCCCTACCAATGAAACATGGTACTCACATCGCAGATACTAGTCTCGAACTCGAGCGGCCTATATCCTTCTTAGTGGCGGCTGAATCGACTAGGAACCGTTTAGAATATACAGTATTCCAAATATGAGTTTCATGATACCCATCATATGAGCATCTCATATTCTTTCTACTATTTGTATATTCAAGGGCTTTATCTATGCAACTAGCATGGGTATACAGATAAAGATTTGCCAAAACAATAATTTCAAATATTTTAATAAAGATTGCTTATACATAGAGTTTCATTGTGAACACTCGGCCAACACTTGGCTCGACGGGCACCTACTCTAACATACACAACATCACATACAAACCCACCTTCATTCTACATCGATCACCCAACAACCACAACACCAAACCAACAATCAACAAATCAAAAGCGGAGTCACCGTATACAAGAACAGTAAGTAAACGTGTATGCGGGAAAGGGGTCCGACTGAAGTGCAATTACATAAACGTTTATGCGGGAAAGGGGTCCGACTGAAGTGCAACGCATAATGTTAGGGGCGAGGAAGTTGTCTTGAGTGGATGCAGCATGTAAGAGCACATAAGATCACATAAGAGTTAAAATGTACCTGTGGTTCGGGAAATTCCAAAAATAAACATCAAGGCATGAATATCAAATGTACCAAAGAACCGAGGCCAACTCATGGCCAATCTTTGACCCATGATCACCTGCTAGAAATAGACATATCGATGTGTACAAGAAAACCACTACATCTATGAAGAAATATTCAGAAAACCAATTGATACTGATGTATACTACAGGGCCAAACAATGGCCACTCTACCGAACCTACAAAGTAAATGCTAATTAATGGCCTAATAATACCAAATCCAAAATTCCCCACAAAACCAGGTGTCAAAAGAGTTAGCCCAACTACACAGATAAACCAATCGCCCATCCTTTGGTTTCTCGGATACAAAGTCATACGAAGCGAAAAAGGAAATTTCAATTCAATCAAGGCGAATCGACACCTTTCGGGGAGCCAAGAAACACTGAGTAACAATTCAAGAAAAGGGAAGAGAAAAATACCCATGGCCGTGGTGAGTGAAATTGGCCGCCCCAAGAAATCCACGGGAGCAGACGCAACAACCGGGGAAGTCAGCAAGGGCACGAGTTGTGTGGGATGAGCAAAGACGCCAAGAAGAGTGTCTAAAGTTTATATAGCGGCTGCCAAGGGACGACCCGAACCGAGTGGGGAGTTAACCTGTGCCGAGGGAAACTGTCCAGCACCCATTTGAGAGCCCATAGACGACCCAGAGACAGCAAGGAACGGATTGGGGCCGCTATTGGAGCCGGCGAACGCCACGGGCAATGTGGCAGCAGCAGTAGCGGGGGCAGAGGAGGCACCCGCAACGTTGGAGTCAGAAAGGAGCGTCGATATGGAATCTTGGGCCATACCATGTCCTTGGGTGACGGTGAAACCAGCGGAGGGGACAGAAACTTCGACTTAGGGAGAAACGACGACCGCAACACTCAATCCCAGTGGAGGCGACGGAGCCAATTTTCGAGCCATACAGAGATGTCAAGCGACAACAGTGGGGAGGAGATGACGGTGAAAGAAGGGACTAGCGAAGCGTCGTGCGTCCACTTTAGCAGCGGGGAGCGATTTGACGAAAAGGCAGAGAGCGATTTGACGAAGAGGCGGGGAAGCTAGACGATTTGAATCATAAGATGAATAAAATGAGCCCAATGGTTTAAAACGCATATATGAATTGGGCTTTGGGTGAACGGCCCATTGATACAAAGCCAATTCACATATAAATGATTATGGGCCATTGCAAATAAACAAATTGGACCTGGATTAGATACAAGCATTTTGGCCCACAGGCCAATGCTTGCGGGAGGCAATTGTTTGGGCTAAAATAATTATAAACCCAGTTAAATTATAAAACCCAATTAAATTATATAAGCCCATAACTGACTAATTCATAATCGATTAAAAACTGGTCACGGAGCGCGGAAGAGGAAGAAGAACGTGGGAGGATAGGTAGAAATCATTGCATGAGTGGGAAAGATCATGGGCTTATGGGGAGTGGAGAATAACCACATGGCTGCTGGAAAGAAAAAGACATCGGCAAACGCAACAAGACAGACAACTCAACTCTACACAGACAAAAATTCTGCAAAAATCTCTCTACTAAATTTCCAATCTTCAAGCAATAGTTTTCAAGCTTTCCAGTATATTTCTAGCATTTTACGTCTTCTCGTTTTAGATTTCAGCAACAAATTATTATATTTTTCAAGTTTTGATGAATTCCTACAATTTTGTAAATTCAAAATCATGTCAGGGGTTTATTTGCATCAATTTCCAATAGTTTTCTTTATTTTGACATTGCATTTGTTTTAGGATACTATAACTGACGGTCGAATTTAGAATTCACGTCGCTTAAATATTTAGAAGTTAGATTTTATCGTTTTCACACACACTGTGCATTTTCGCACCTGGCACGCCTGCAAATCAAATATTGTGCAAACACATGGATTTGAAATTCGTAGACTAAATATGTGTTTTTTGCCATACGCTAATGCTATTATGCTGGGATTTTAGGGTGATAGCGATACCGAGGAGGCAAGTGATTATGAGAGCAAGAAGAAGAAACTGGATCAACGGAGACAGCTCCAGCAACTGTTGCGAGCATGTATATTATTACGGGAAACGACAGTGATTCGGATGATTCCAATGGGCAGAAGAGAGTTGGCCGGGTTTCCGAGGGCAAACGGTTCGATGAGATGTCTGGAAAACTCAATATGTAGAAGCTGCGGGGGAGATGTCTTCAGAACCATTCTACCCGTGAGACCGTCTCACACAAGTTTTTGCCTACCGTAGGACTCTTTTATAGAATATACTCTAGGTCAAATAAATGATATAAATATAGAGAGCTAAGATGGTCGCAATGGGGGTTTTCGCAGATAAGAAAAACGAAGTGCTGAACGGTTTTGAGCAGAAGAATTTGGTGATAAACTCATCACGTTGTTGTGTTGTTGATCTGTGTTGAAGACACTCGGAAAACAACACTCATGTGGAGTGTTGCTTGAAGAGTTCTCGGCGGTATTTGCTTTATGCAACATAATACTTGCATCTAAGATTTTATTGGGTTATTTTATATGAAATTTATTTTTTTGGGTTGTCAAGGAATATAGTTTTGACAAAAACTTGTGTGAGACGGTCTCACAAGTCATATTTGTGAGACGGATCTCTTATTTGGGTCATCCATAAAAAAGTATTACTTTTTATACTAATAGTATTACTTTTTGTTGTGAATCTGGGTAGGGTTGACCGGCCTCACAGATTAAGATCCGTGAGACGGTCTTATATGAGACCCACTCTATAGTTTTTATACGTGTTACTAGTATTGATTTTTGTAAACGATTTACAAGTTTTCTAGTTATTATTTTGTCATGAGGCGTTATACAATTATTTATATTTGTACATAATTTAACACGTCTTATTTTGGATATTAAAGTTTATGTGTGATATAATATATTATACTGCATCTTGTGAATAGGTATTAACACCGATAGATAACACTATATAATATGATACATACAATTTATTATTTCTATACTTTTAAGTTAAGATTATGTATTTTGTGAGACGGTCTGACGAATCTTTATTTGTGAGACGGCTCAACTCTACCGATATTCACAATAAAAAGTAATACTTTTTCATGGATGACCCAAAGAAATTTATCTCACAAAATACGATTCGTAAAACCGTCTCACACAAATGTGTGTTACATCTTTGGTAATATCTCTTCAACTGGAGCTCTTGTATTCCCTACACGTGTAAACTACTTTGTCACCTTCTCTGTATAGTGACAACGTGGTTCGATTCTCCCGCGAGTTTTACCTGCCGAAATCATTGTACCACCTCTTGTCTCCTCTTTCCCCCCTTATTTTTACCAACCCTTACTATAACGATTCCCTTTTCGTTTATCTCCTTTTTTTATTTTTTGTTTTTTCCTTTTGTATCTTTGCAAGATGGTTTCCTCTTGTGGGTATCCCACTTTTAGGGCATTTGCCTTTTGCATTTCTTTTGGTTTTGTGTAATTATAGATTTTTATGCCACCATGCAAATGGGTTTTGGTCTTTTGTCGAATACTCCGGTGGGTTAGCCTAAAACTTTTCTTGTTCTGGCCCTTGGCGGTATTTTTCATTTTTTTCCCAGTTGTTTCTTCATATTTTGATCCCTCCTTTGTGGGACAACAGAGGAATCCTGTTTTCCAATTTGATCTTTTTCCAAGGTTGTTTTTATTTTCTTTTTGTTTCTGTTTAATCTCGATGAATTGATAAAGAGAAATGGGAGAAAAGATTGGATCTTTTCCTATAAATTTGTGTCTCTCTTATTCTTCATGTCTTTGAAGGAATGCGATCGCCAATATATGCTTAAGTTTTATTGTTTTGTAGGATGGGAAGAGTTAAGTTGAAGATACAGAGATTGGAGAATCTGAGCAGCCGGCAAGTTACCTATGGCAAACGGAGAGCTGGAATATTGAAAAAGGCTCAGGAAATTTCAGTGTTGTGCGACATTGATATTATCCTTCTTATGTTTTCTCCTACAGGAAAGCCTTCGATTTTTCGAGGACCACGCAGGTCGATTTAGAGCATTTAGTTTAGTTTGTATTTGTATTGTGCCATGTGATTGAGTCATGAATCTTTTTTTTTGATTCTTGCATTTTTTGGTTGTTGGAATTGGAAATGCTGTCATGTTAGGCTAGTGGTACATGTATCTGTATCCTGATATCCCCTGTCTTGCCCTTATTCTAAGATAGAACTATGATTTTCAGTAAAATTGAAAACTTTTTAGTTTGAGATGAACTTTTCTGCTCGCTGGCGCTGGACAATGCTTGTGTGATGAAAGAGAATACCATACGTTAATTGCGGAAATTACTGAATGTGTGTGTCTTACTAGAGTCTGTAAGGTAGACAATAACTGAAGACTAAGGTTTCATAAGAAACCAGTAATTTCATGAAATAGAAGTTAAAATGCAACCCGTGGTTATTCTTGTTTAAGTAAAACTTTTCACATGGACGATTTGGTGCTAAATTCTCGCTATACTTATTGTTTTCGATTTCAGCAACATTGATGAGATGATTGCAAAATATGCTCAGCTTACAACGAAAGAAAGAGCTAAAAGGTAACAGTAATACTAACAGTTGATTTGTTTGTATCATCATCACAACTTATTCCTTTTTCCTCCATCTTTTATGGTCTTTGAAACAGGAGGTTGGAGAGTCTCGAAGTAAGTTCAATTGTTAAATATGAATCGTGTTCTTTAAATTATTCTTCTTTCTGAAAAAAATAATCGAATTTTGGTCCTTTGGATTCAATGATAGACATTAAAAAGAAATTTCAAGAAGCTCGACCAGGATGTGGATATAGAAGAGTTTCTTGATGCAAGGTGGATATCATATTGGTCAATTATGTTTATTTGCTCTTCTTGTAATCTCTAATCAATCTTACTTTCTTATATTCTGTTTTAATTTTCTTTTTTTCAATTTTTGCAGTACACCGTCAATCGAGGTAGGTCTCATTTTTTCGTGGATCATCTGTAATTATGAAAATTCGAGCCTACTTGATTGTTGGTCATCCTTAAAATCTTCTCCTGGTGATCTGCTACTGCTAGGAAATGCAAAACCGAGTGAGGATGCTGCGTGATCAGCTTACCCAAGTACATAATAGATTAAGGTAAAAGTTTTTAGCACATCAAGTATGATTTTTAATGGAATTTTCGATTAATAGAAGCACACAGGTTCCAGTTTTCGCCAAGGTGCTAGTTTAACGACTATGATGATTAAACAATCAAAATCTTTTAGAAACTCATTCTTTTCCCCTTGTTGATGCTCAGGCTTCTGAAAAATAAAACGTTTTGCTATCTTTATTTCACAGCTACTATCAGAAAATCTTGGGTGGTTGTCATCTAATGCTTGAATTTCTTTCTTTGTTGTCTTATATTCATCCATGTAACTATCTTGAACTCGTCGCCGAATTCATTTTAGATATTTTAACTTTTTTATTTGTCCTCAGCTGGTGGACTAATCCAGACAAAATTGAAGACGTTGAACATCTTAATCAGATGGAGAATTCACTAATGGAATCTCTCAATAGGATTCGCATGCAAAAGGTACTGCATTTGTTTCTTTGGTTCAGAAAAATGGATGAATTTCGAGAAATTTCATTTTTAGGAATCAGTAAAATAAGCATAATGTTGATTATCAGTATATGATTTCTTTGGATATTCTGCATGAACAATACCCAATTGAAAGAAACTAAAATAACCTATATATAATTCTACCTTAGCAGGAAAATTTTGGGAAGTACCCCCTTGTTCCATTTGATTGCACGAGCCAGGTATAGAATCAATCTACTACTGCAAAGTGTCTAGTTGCTGTTTTTTTTTCTTTTTCCGTTTTTCGTATGTTACATATCTGGATAAAATTTACGCTCTCTTGAAAATTATTAGTTCCTAAATGGGATGCACTTTTCAACGACGGCATCCAGTGAACAGCATTGCCAAACGCAGTCATGGTTTCCAGAGGGTGAGAGTCATATGATGCTATCGAATGAAGCCCATTTCTTGTCTAGTAGGTGAGTGGTTCTCCTCTGATGTGATATCATAAACTATATAGTTTGTTTCGACAAATCTAACGATAAGGATCATATATATTCATTGAGTTGAAACTCGGATGATTTGATTTTTTATTGTTTCTCTAGTATAATATATAGTTTCTGACGTTTCTATTCAGAGATTTGGAGTGCGCCCAAGATGCGTCCTTCCCATCCTGTTCTAGTTTCTTTGGTGAGGTGAAAGACGACAATCTTGAGAGTTCGAGACAACAGAAAAATGAGGCACAGAATAGTATTACTATCGATGATTATACCAGCTCGGCTCAGTTGAGACTGCCTCTCAGTCAACAATTTCCATATCATCCATTTGGAAGTTTAAGTTTTCCTGATGTCTTGGAGGCTGGGAGGGAGGCGAATTTTCTTCCTAGTGCTATGGATTATCAGCTAAATGGAAATTTCGAACTCCCGAGATCCGTATACAACAGTTTGCAGCATAGTTTAGTTCCTACTGCTGGTTCATGCGCCATTTCTATGCTTAACGAGAACTCTTATCTTCAGGTCAGTCCTTGTCAATATTTAAATCTTCTTTGTGCGAAAAACTTATTTCAAGGTTGGCTTGGATACGTTTATGCCTCAAGTTACATTAGCTGCGAGTTCTTGCAGTCCTGTCTTAATGTTTCTTGCAGTCCAGTCTTAATGTTTTCTATCTAACCTTCATATGTTACTGCTGCAAATCATTGGTATCTCGCAGCCCCCTAATTAGCCTGAAGATTCGGTTAAAAACTGGGCTTTCAAAACTGAAACTACTCGAGAACGATAAAGATCAGCCGTTAAATGATCATGCGCCTACAGCTCGTTCTGGCACAGACAACCTAGGATATTTGCTGTCTCACAAATAAATAAGACATCGGTGCACGACTCTTGGCATCATTATATCGGCATTTTGCGTTGATACAGGTTCTGTTTCTGGTTATTAATCGAGATCTTATATAAACTTCACACCCAAAGCCAAGGGTGGATAGAAAAATTTCTAAAGAAATTCTTGTAATGACTTATTCTAAATTTTCCACATAAAGATGCGTTTTCTTTAAAGATTGCCGGTGATTCAGTAAACATAAGATTGTCAGTGATTTACTAAAATTTATATCAATAATAATTGCCATTACAAATCTCTGTACACTGAAGCTCCCTTTGTTTGCAAGTACAGCACAAATCTCTGCCAATTCCATGAACATGAAAAACATCATACTTAATTTTCATCTTCAGAAGTAATGAAATCAATTAGAGAATGTCTGGATAATGGTGTTGTGCCATGGGTCCGAAAGGTGCTGCAACAGGTTGTCAAATGGCCCTTTCCCAGTCACATTGTGCTGCACAATGAATCCCAAGAATGCCAACATTGCTAGTCTTCCTGCAAATTCATACACAAGTACATTAAAATCCTGATTCCGCCACTGATGCGAAACGTCACTGATTTGAAACGTTAGAAACACGAACGTAGGAGACAATCAATACCAAACAACTGTAACCATCTTACCATTGGCTATCTCTTTCTCCTTAGCTTCCAAAGAGGGGGAGAAGTTCAAAGGGTTGAAAATGCCTCCAGGATAGCCAACTTCATTGGGAGGCAAGCAGTAGCTCTTAAAGATAGGATCTTGGTTAACACTTCCTGGGTTCTTGATGTCTTGCCACCTTCTGATCTCGACATAGTGAAACAGGATAAACTCGATAACGAAGAGAGTCGATGACGAGGCGAAGTAATCCGCTTTCCCTGCGTCGTACCATTTCGGAACGTTGATGATACCGATGGACGAAAAAACTTCGGGCAACAGCATGCCTGCAACACCGAGCATTGCCCATCGGCTGTTCACAAGCTCAGCCTGGACAAACCACCTCAAGTTCTCCGGGTCTTCTGCTAGTCCTAGTGGATCAAATCCATTGTCACCTGGAAGACTGAGAAAAGAAAACACATAAGAAACAGACTCAGTAGCCTTAAATTTCGACTCGTTTACACACCTGCCGTTAAGGTAGTTGGGAGAAGCCAACCCCGGCAGCCATTGGCCTTTCTTGGCTTCCACTTTGACTGATCTGTAGGATGAAACCGCCGGTTTCACGGAGACTTCCCGGTTCAATTTGCCGGATGATCCCTTGAGGAATCGGCTTTTCGAAGCACATGGCCGAAAACCGGCAACGTAAGCTTGTGTGGTGACAGTGGCCATTTCTCCAAGGTGAATTCTTGAGCCGGAGAAATTGTAGTGAATGGTTTCCTGGGCTACGAATGAATTTTTCGTGTTCGCAATTTGTATGGTTGCTTTTGCTGTCTGATACACTTGTGGCACTGGTTCAAGATTGGCTTTGAACCGTTGGGTCGCTAGATTTTTGGGATCGAACGGGTGTGATTCGATGGGATAGCCAAACGAAATCCTGATCTTATCTTTATCCCATTTGGCAAATCCTCGTATCTCTTTCTTTGCAGCTGTTGGTGTTTTGAGATCATGAGGGACCCTTCCTATCGATTGGTGGTGCTGGGGATTAAAGATGAATCTCTTTTACACCAATCGGCTTTGGACATGTGTCGAGTTCAAAGCTTACGTGGATGATTTATCTCATCTTCGTTTGGATGTTTTTTCGACCCTATCCACATAAATAGTGTCTTAAAATCATTGAAATTTGACACGTGTTAACTCCTCAATAGTTTTGGGACAATACGTGTCAACTTCATGCAACGAAGAGTTTTTTACTCATGTTCATCAATGATTTTGGGACATCGTTCATATGGCCCAAAATAATTTTAATAATTGAATTTGTATACAAAACTAGTAATAAAATATTTTTAACTTTTAACGGGCTTGGATCTTGCTACAAGGCCGAGTTTGAATTCGGTCCAACTTACAAGTCCAACCTGGCAGTCTAAATTGACACTCGAGAAAGGCTTTGGTTCGATTTGAATATTTTTGGATTAGAATTTTGAAAATTGTTCTCAAAAAACTTCTTCAAAATGTATTTTTCTTGAAGTTTCAGACATTATTATAATACTTTGTTTGCTTTCAAAAACTAAATAAAAATTTAGAAATTATGAAATAAATCTGCTATACACAGATGGAAAGAACGGTATATTGGAAATGAGATGATGTTGATTTTCAAAAATGAAATAATAAAGCCAATTTTGTAACTCGATGAGAAAAAAGTATTTGAAAAATGTTCACCCCTTATATTCTATACACAAAAACTCTAATGTGTTAAATTTGTAAAACTGATCTCTAACCATGTCCAATACATGAAAAAATATGGATCAAATTAACTCATCTCACATAAATAAAACGTGCAAGTTTGATAATAATCCTAATAAAAATAATAATAGTAAGAAAAAAGTGCAAATTCGATCTCATATTAGAACATTTTATTCGTGATTTTGCTATACTACACCATCAAATCAGTCAGTTTTATTCTTGTATCAATATTTGGAAAACAACAAACTAAAATTACGAAACAAAATAAAAAAAATTATAGATTGCAACCGTCAAATTGGAAGGACAAATATAGACCCGAATAAATTGCAGTCTTGACTAGGCATGATTATCGGTTCCATAGAATCAGTTTCGGACCGGTTCCTACCGGTTCTGGGTCCGATGAGTTCGGAACCGGTCCGAACCGGTTAGGAACCGGTTCCTTATCTGTTCCATCGAATCAGTTTCGGACCGGTTCCTATCGGTTCTGGGTCCGATGAGTTCGGAACCGGTCTGAACCGGTTAGGAACTGGTAACTTGGAACCAATCCAAACTCAAGATCGGTTCGGCTTTTAATAAATCAGTTCCGGTTCCGGTCGAACCGGTTCCGAATTCTAATTTATTATATTTTACTATATAATTAAAATTAGTAATATTAATGGACAATTTTTTTATTAAGTATTTTGATTGCAAATAAATGTGATTACATTAAAAAACTATAACAAAATAACTTAAACATTTATTTTTACAATTGAACATCTAAAATTTATCACAATTTATTAAAATATATTTTGAATATTATGGATCTTCGTCTTGAAATTTGAAATTCGTCGATCGCGCCAGAGGTCCTATTCTTTTTTTTTACTGCAAACCAATCTTGTAGGTATGTTAGCATAGAAAGTTGTTTCTGTCTCTTTAAAGTTCATTGTTCACCAATGGTCCTTCCACATACTGAAAATGTTGATTCGGAAGCAACACTTGAACTTTGAATGGGTACGACATCTCTTGCAATTGCAGCTAGCACTGGATAAAGTTTATAATTACTTTCCATCAATCAAGAACATCGAATCCGTAGTCTCGATATATTGACTTAGATAAATTTTGATCTCATTGTAATTGGTTGTTGTCACTGATTTTCCTTTGAACTTTTGTCGTTTCAAACTTTGAAAGAAGTTCAGTGCTCCACTTTTGCTTTTATATGTCGGCATCTCCTCCGGCTACGCACTTGGTTCATCACATTATTCACTAGCATACAAATCAAACAATTCTTGGAGAGAATGCATGATTGACTTCTTTTGATCGTCATTCTTCCGAAGAAATTTAACATCATATTCAAAAAACACGTCTAATCCTCCTTGATTTTGAGTAGGATCAAGCAATGTTCTAAATCATGCACAATTGGGATAGTTTTCCAATATTTTAAAATTTTGTTTTCCATATTTGAAACAAAATCATGCATAACAGAATCATCACGATATTCAATAAATTTATAAAACATATTGAAAGGCAAAGGTAGAAACATGGTTGAAGTAGGGTAGTTAATGCCAGAAAATTTTTCGATTGCTTCTTTAAAAATTTCTAACAAAGAAACACATTTAATCAAAATATTACAATCATCGTCAGTTAACATTAAAGATTGTATCGCTATATTATTATATTATGGAGTAACTAAATCTTGAAAACGTAATAAAATATGAAGCAAGTGATATAAAGAATTCCATTTAGTTTCAATAGGAAGAGAAAATTTTTTAAATTTAATTCCGGTTGATTCGATTAGTGTTTTTCAGTCACGTCCATATCTTCTTTCACGTAATAATTTCCCACATAATTTGAATTTTTCTATTACATTGGACATTTGCTCATCACAGGCACATTTAACACATAAGTTGATAATATGACACACACATCTAACATGAAGCAAATTACCTTCTAAAATTGGTTTTAGTGAATCTTTAAGATATTTAATTGTAAGAGTATTGGCACTTGCATTATCTAATGTTATCGACATTATTTTATTTTGTATGCTATAAATCTTAACAACATTTAAAACATATCTAGCTAAAGTGTATGCGTTGTGTGACGATTCTAAATGATCTAGAGCTAAAATTGAAACATCTACTCATTTAAAATGCGGAAATATTTTTTTTTATTTTTATTTTATAAATCCCACACTTTCGAAATAACATTTAAAATAATCGTACTTATTGACCAATAAAAATAGCGTGATTTAAAATAACTAAACTCGTCCAAAGTCGTACGTAAACGTAAACGTGTAAAAATCATAAAACAATCAACGTATGAAAATATTCATCTCATCGCAAATCTCATAAAACATAATGCGGAAAACATGTGGTCCTCGGGCCGTGTCACCGCACCATGTCTGCCAACTCAGAGTTCGGCACCCCGAGTCTCCTCATCATTAAGCTCACCTGCATTACACACGCCTAGTGAGTCTAAAGACTCAACAAACCTGCACCATTAATAGCAAATACATATACATAGCACACAGCAGTGAAAAATATCATACTCAACATATCTTTCATGAACTTAAAAGCATTCGTGAACGTGTTGTGTAAAATCATATCGTTTTTCATGAACTTTAAAAGCTTAATGCCAACATACCTTTCATGAACTTTAAAATATAAACAGAAAAGTGTCGTGTAAAAATCATGACGTGTCAAAACAGCTCATCGTTAATCATCATTCATCGTTTATCATTCATCGTTCATCGTTCATCATTAATCATTCATCATTTATCATTTATCCTTCATCATTTATCATTTATCATTGGTGAATTCAGTTCATTAGAGGTGACTATCGTACATCATCATTTACGATGGATCCATCATACATAGAACCGTGGTACCGGGCGGCTGTCGGACATCAGTGACAGGATTACCTATCCACTGTGCCTAGGCCTCATCATCATCATCATTATCATCATCATCATCATCATCATCGTTTACATATACATCTTAAACATTTACATATAGTTCGATAGTCACAACTAACTCCCATCATTCAAAACATAATCATTTTCATTACTTATAAAAAATTCGTGCACCCATGCAATTTTCTTTAAATTCCAGCATGCAACGTTTAAGCTCATAAAATCTTAAGAATCGTATATCATGATGCATGAACAATTAAAAAAAAATCATACATTCGTGCTCAGGGCGCTGCTAGGACCAAAATCTCAACTCGGGTGCAAAATGACCATTTTGCCCCTGGAAACCCAAATATTATCGTTTTAACCCTGGACCTCTAAAATTGACTCGAAGCTTACCAAACTTCTTAATATATCCCAAAACATTTTAAAAGCATTCCTAGACGTAAAATTAAGCCCATTTCATAATTTATTCGATTCGTTTAAAAACTTGGATCGGGGTCCCGGTTTTAACCCGAATCGACTTGAAACTAAACCAAAATTTTCCCACATTTGTTACCACTCTTAAAACACTCATTACAGCCTTTAAATCCTTCACATTAAGCTCCTAATTCTCGGCCCAACCTATTTTCATCCATCAATTCTCGGCCACCCCCCCCCCCCCCCCCCCCCCCCCCCCCCCCCCCCCCCCCACTTACCATATCATTATCCAACACATGGCTCTACCCCTTCACTTATTCGGTGCACCTTCTACCATAACGTGTCCAGCTTGTAAGACTCACCATTTAGAACTTACTGAACTTCCTAAACCATGCCTAACCGAGTCATAATTATGCTGCACAAGCCAACGCAGCAAACAACCAACCTAGCATATCTTCTCTCGGTCAAGCTAAATTCCCAAGGATCGATCTTCTCCCTCGACCAAACATCCATGGCTCATTCCTAACCTCTTACTAGACTCTACAAGTTCTGAAACACAGCTTTGTTCGAGCCCATGCATCGCAGCCCGCCCCAAAACCTTAAATCTTGCCAAACCGAACACGTACCCTACACCCAACACCGATCGGCCCCTCAAAGAAACACACCTAGATCGATCAAGCTTCGACTTCAGCGACTAATACCCATCCCTCTCGACAACAACAGCCCCCTGATGAATCCATACAGCAGCCCCCTTACACGAAAATTCAGAAAGATCATGAGCACAACCGAGGGAAATGAAATAGACACGTAAAAATCGTAAATCTTTAATGCTCGTGGACGGATCGAAACTTTCAATGCAAAACACATTCAGTAGCATATTAAACGAGTTTGATGCAAAAGAAATGATACAATGCGTGCCTTGATGATGTATATACGCGAGGATATCGAAGGACAATGGCCGGAGGAATTTCTCTTTGCATGAAAATGGTAGCCGAAGCCTTCTTGAATTTCCTGCTGTGAAAACCGAGGGGAATGGTTCTGAAAATGAGGGGTGTCGGCTGGTGGGATTATAGGCTTTAGGTTAAAGTGTGTTTAAGGGCTAATTATATAGATAAAATATTTGTTAATGGGCCTAAATTGTTTAATTAAAGATTAAAAAGATAAATAAGCCCTATAAACCCAAAAGTAGGCCCATTAAGCCCAAACCCACTCCCGAAAAATATTTCGAATTGGAAAGATTTTGAAAATATTAGCCGAACCCTTAAAAAGTCCACCGATTCGATAGAATTTGCGTACCCTATAAAAATAAAATCTTGCGGATAAAAGTACCCAAAAATTCCCATTTTTTACAAATACACTTAAAAATGCTTTAACTTAATTTATAAAAATAAATCGTGTAATAAAATAATTTTTCTGAAAATTCTCCGGCCTCCATTCCTCGTTCGAGCGCAAAATGCAACTTAAAAATCTTTAACGCATGAACCTTTAAAAAAATCATGAATTAAAAATACAAATTAACGAAGTAAACATACATTTAATGTTTTAAAATAATTTAATCAAATACTAAAAAAATTTAATAAGTTGCATGAATGTGGTTCTCGTGGACTTTCAAATTTTCGGGACGTTACAATCTTCCCCCCTTAAATTGAATTTCGTCCTCGAAATTCGCTTATCCTTGATAAACAAAAAGTTTAGACTCTTAATCCTAGTATCCCAATAATCCACGCTTCCGTTGCGCTACTCTGATAAAATAAGTGTTAAACCGTCCTTACGTCTCCTCAATCCTAATTAAATTTGCCTACCAAAATCCTCGTCTGCGAATCCTAACTTAAAACGACATATGGTGACTTATTTCTATTTTTCTATGTCCTCAAATTTCTAACTTTATCGCAATTCCTCATACTAGAAATGGATATCCAAACTTAACACAGTTTACTTTTATTATACAATACCCATAATGTTCATCAACCTATTACACTTGTATTTATGCAGTTCACCTTAAGAAGCATTAGCACCAAAATTTACTGATCGATTCCTATCCTCGATAATACATTTAAACTTTATCTCAACCCCATAATAATATTAGCCTAAGATCCTTGCATCGAATCTTTATCTTACGGCACCAAACTTTCGTAACTTAACTATTTACAAATACATCTCAATTATAAAATTGTTGCAAATCTTAGATTCGAGTAACGTTAATCCATAAAACCCAAAATGTACAACAATGATCTTCTACCTAAATAATAAAACCATTCCAGTACCAATTACATGCTTAAACTATTTCCTTTCCAATTACAATATAATTGAGGTCTAAGACCCTTGGGCTTTCCTCATTGGAACGAATGTCGCATACTTACGTATCCCTAATGCTTAATTAATACTAGCGTATAAAACTTAATAAGTTATCCCATGGTAGTATTAGACTAACTTTAATAAATCAACTTCATTTATAACCCATAGAGTTCTAGAATTCTCATATCAAGCTTTTAGATTTCTTACTCGATAAAAGTTTTAATATTTATTCATTGATAACTTAGGTTGAACACAACTAATTATCTTTTGTTTTTATTTCACCCAAAAAAGGCCGTATGAACAAATATCCCATAAATTTGAAATTCAAACTTTCCTAATGCAAATAGCTTTGGATAAAATAATTCCAATACACGGTTAGCCCCAAGTTTCTTAATGACTTAAAAAAATTCCTCAAGACAAGGTGTCTATCTCACCTCTTACATGCGTCTATCAAACATCTTAACCATCAATCACATCCAACTTTCTAGAAAAATTACATTCCAACAAAGGTATAATTTTAACTCTTAAGATCACGATTAAAAATTATGATGCATCAAACTTAAATTCCCAAAATTTTGTTAGCTCAATGTCTACTCTTATAACTTAACTAACTTATCAACTTCACCTTAAATTGTCATCACTTTAAATTCTTAATTTGTCACAACATTATTTCACTAACACTTAAATTTTCAGACCCAAGATTGATTCATCCTACAATATCATTGATTACCATTTCTTATAACATTATAACACAGATATCTCAAGGTTCCAAATATCACTTCAAATCTAAATCATCAAAAATTCATGTCATTTAAACCATTCGCTTCTCACTTACTGCTAAACTAATCCCCCAAATTTATTAAAAATTGTAACATTAATTCTTACTTTCCTCGAATATTATCCAATTTGTCCTAAATCTCGAAAATTCCACAATTACACATAAGTTCTTGGTGTTCTTAATTCCATTTTATAGGTTTCTCGTAACACAAGGTTCAATAACTTTAAGTTTATTAAACCCAAAATTAATTCTCAAAACACGTCTTACATTCCTATAAATACTAAAATCCCAAGTGTTCCTCAAAAGTTCGCATTTAATCCTTAAAAATATCGAATGTTGCAAAAGTTCTCAAAAATTACCATTCGCCCTACAACTCTTCGAAATTTGCATTTTTGTCCCCATAAAATTTTCAACTTAGCATCATTAAACCTTAAAATTCTCGAAACTCGGAATTTAATCCAAAATTCAGTAAATTAGAAAATAGTCTCTTTGGATTTTATTTTGCGCTTAGGTCCTCAATTTATTGGTTATTACAATTAGATCCTTCAAATTCGAAATTAATGCAATTCAAATCTTAAATCCAACTAGTTAGAGCATGCATCCTAAATAAATTCTACATTTGATACTTCCAAAGATCATCGTAGTTTTCGAATCATTAATCATTACAATGAGTCCTCAAAATTAACTCAACTAACAACCACGAACCATCAGCAATTTCTTAGAAATTCTACAAGTCCCAAAAACATTCATAATTTTCAAGATTAACTTATGATCCAAAAAGTAGAACATCAGTACTACTAACCAAAAATCAATATAGACAATTCATTCTCAATCCTTTCTTAATGTCCATTAGCAAAATTCTTATTCATGTCCGAGTCCACCACAAAGCCAACATGCATGAAAATCATATAATTTTCAATTTCATGTCGGAACATGCATTAAAATTTTAAAGCATCTAATCTCAAAACATAACGACAGATAAACATGTATCGTAAAGCGTATATCATGTAAACATGCAGGTGATAGCATCAAAACATTTAAAATATTTAAATCATAAAAGCTTACGGACTTGAGGCTTGAAGACTGAGCGGCAAAAGCTGGCGGTAGCACAACCCTATACAGGAACCTTGCTCTGATACCAACTGAAACATCTACTCATTTAAAATGCGGAAATATTTTTTTTATTTTATAAATCTCACACTTTCGAAATAACATTTAAAATAATCGTACTTATTGACCAATAAAAATAGCGTGATTTAAAATAACCAAACTCGTCCAAAGTCGTACGTAAACGTAAACGTGTAAAAATCATAAAACAATCAACGTATGAAAATATTCATCTCATCGCAAATCTCATAAAACATAATGCGGAAAACATGTGGTCCTCGGGCCGTGTCACCGCACCATGTCTGCCAACTCAGAGTTCGCCACCCCGAGTCTCCTCATCATTAAGCTCACCTGCATCACACACGCCTAGTGAGTCTAAAGACTCAACACACCTGCACCATTAATAGCAAATACATATACATAGCACACAGCAGTGAAAAATATCATACTCAACATATCTTTCATGAACTTAAAAGCATTCGTGAACGTGTTGTGTAAAAGCATATCGTTTTTCATGAACTTTAAAAGCTTAATGCCAACATACCTTTCATTAACTTTAAAATATAAACAGAAAAGTGTTGTGTAAAAATCATGACGTGTCAAAACAGCTCATCGTTAATCATCATTCATCGTTCATCGTTCATCATTAATCATTCATCATTTATAATTTATCCTTCATCATTTATCATTTATCATTGGTGAATTCAGTTCATTAGAGGTGACTATCGTACATCATCATTTACGATGGATCCATCATACATAGAACCGCGGTACCGGGCGGCTGTCGGACATCAGTGACAGGATTATCTATCCACTGTGCCTAGGCCTCATCATCATCATCATTATCATCATCATCATTATCATCATCATCTTTTACATATACATCTTAAACATTTACATATAGTTCGATAGTCACAACTAACTCCCATCATTCAAAACATAATCATTTTCATTACTTATAAAAAATTCGTGCACCCATGCAATTTTCTTTAAATTCCAGCATGCAACGTTTAAGCTCATAAATCTTAAGAATCGTATATCATGATGCATGAACAATTAAAAAAAATCATACATTCGTGCTCAGGGCGCTGCTAGGACCAAAATCTCAACTCGGGTGCAAAATGACCATTTTGCCCCTGGAAACCCAAATATTATCGTTTTAACCTTGGACCTCTAAAATTTACCCGAAGCTTACCAAACTTCTTAATATATCCCAAAACATTTTAAAAGCATTCCTAGACGTAAAATTAAGCCCATTTCATAATTTATTCGATTCGTTTAAAAACTTGGATCGGGGTCCCGGTTTTAACCCGAATCGACTTGAAACTAAACCAAAATTTTCCCACATTTGTTACCACTCTTAAAGCACTCATTACAGCCTTTAAATCCTTCACATTAAGCTCCTAATTCTCGGCCCAACCTATTTTCATCCATCAATTCTCGGCCACACCCCCCCCCCCCCCCACTTACCCCTATCATTATCCAACACATGGCTCCACCCCTCACTTATTCGGTGCACCTTCTACCATAACGTGTCCAGCTTGTAAGACTCACCATTTAGACCTTACTGAACTTCCTAAACCATGCATAACCGAGTCATAATTATGCTGCACAAGCCAACGCAGCAAACAACCAACCTAGCATATCTTCTCTCGGTCAAGCTAAATTCCCAAGGATCGATCTTCTCCCTCGACCAAACATCCATGGCTCATTCCTAACCTCTTACTAGACTCTACAAGTTCTGAAACACAGCTTGGTTCGAGCCCATGCATCGCAGCCCGCCCCAAAACCTTAAATCTTGCCAAACCGAACACGTACCCTACACCCAACACCGATCGGCCCCTCAAAGAAACACACCTAGATCTATCAAGCTTCGACTTCAGCGACTAATACCCATCCCTCTCGACAACAACAGCTCCCTGATGAATCCATACAGCAGCCCCCTTACACGAAAATTCAGAAAGATCATGAGCACAACCGAGGGAAATGAAATAGACACGTAAAAATCGTAAATCTTTAATGCTCGTGGACGGATCGAAACTTTCAATGCAAAACACATTCAATAGCATATTAAACGAGTGTGATGCAAAAGAAATGATACAATGCGTGCCTTGATGATGTATATACGCGAGGATATCGAAGGACGATGGCCGGAGGAATTTCTCTTTGCATGAAAATGGTAGCCGAAGCCTTCTTGAATTTCCTGCTGTGAAAACCGAGGGGAATGGTTCTGAAAATGAGGGGTGTCGGCTGGTGGGATTATAGGCTTTAGGTTAAAGTGTGTTTAAGGGCTAATTATATAGATAAAATATTTGTTAATGGGCCTAAATTGTTTAATTAAAGATTAAAAAGATAAATAAGCCCTATAAACCCAAAAGTAGGCCCATTAAGCCCAAACCCACTCCCGAAAAATATTTCGGGTTGGAAAGATTTTGAAAATATTAGCCGAACCCTTAAAAAGTCCACCGATTCGATAGAATTTGTGTGGGGACCCGGACGCTGATCTTTCTTATTAATTATCTTTGGGATTTAATTATCAATTAAGATAAAACAGGGTCTAAAAATTTTTCTTTTTTAAAATAAAGTGCGGAAGGTAATGGCATCTACATAATATACACATCTGTATAAAACTACATTTCAGTATAAAGGTACAATAATGTACAACAGTCTTTTCAATTAATCTAAGGTTCAACTACTAAAGTTCAAGTAATAAAACCAAATCTATTCAAGTCCGGAATCACCACGCTAAACTCATCTTCTCGACCCCGATCTTGCCCCACATGTTGTCATGCACACATACAAAACAAGACAACAGCCGGATAGCTCCGGTGAGAATAAATCCCAGTATAAAACATGGTAAGCATGTATAGAAACAATCTAAACCATAAAACATGCTATCATGAACATATTCAAAAGTACTAGATTTCATAATCTATGAAATCAAATCAAATAAGCATGTAACTCAATTCAGATAAACATGCAATTCAAATCCAATCATATAAACATGCTATCATGACTGAAAGCAATAACATGGGTTTCATAGTCTATGAAACCACATTCATAAACGCATGCAGTTCTAGTCAAATCATGTCTAGACTCGACTCAACTATAACTCTAGGGATCCCGGGGTGAATAAGACGATTTGTCACCTACTCTCCAATCGGGGTGACGGTACGTCTTATTCCTAGACTTCGGTCTGATCTGTATCGAATAATTTACAGTAGGACGGTGTCTGCTCCTATGTAACGATACACCGAACGTCTAGAAGTTTGACTGTTTCTGTCAAACTTTCCTATCTTAATGCAATGATAACAATCTGTAAACAAAGCAGTAACATATCAGCACATAAATAAAACATATTCAAATCAGAATATAACCATAATCTAGTATGTGATTTTATTGGGAAACTCAAATAGGATCTTATTTGAGTCGTGTCTTCCTGAATATCACATGAATTATATCTTTGTCGTTCCGGTCTGACGAAGACGAGGTCTTGTATTCCAATCTGTCCATACTCAGTCTGGCAATGACAATCACATAAATACAATATCAGTATATATCTCAGTTCAGAATCTGTTCTGATCAATACTCAAATCAATACAAAATCTGATCACTGTCAACGACATAATAATACAATCTCAATCAATACTGAATCTGATCAATATCCTGGAATGCACAATTTCGAACTCCACACTATCAATATCAAATTCCATTCAAATCATGACATTGATTAAAACTCATTATATATCAAATTCGGCGGCGTAACAGCGTAATTTCGGTATCCCGATAACTCAAGCAAACAATCAACTAACATCAACAACTCATAATCCACAACAATACCAAGCCAAATCACAATAATCTTGCACCATCAAATTTCGGCCACATGCTGGAATTTTACACAATTTGCATACGACATCCGATAATCAATCCGTTTACGGTGTTATGATCTCTAGCTACTCAAGAACATGTATCTCTAATAAAATCACAATTCCTCCAATGTATGATTTTCGAAACATGCTGAAAATTGATGAATTTTACCTCACCTCGAAGCCCTTGAGTTGAGGAGCAAGAATCTAAAATCAGTTTCAAGAAATTATGGTGGAATCATCTCAAAAAACTTGAAATATGAGAAAGGAGTTTGAAGCTTTCATTCATGGGGAAGTTCGGCCATCTCACACCAAAAAAACTGAATGGAATGGAGAGAAAGGCACGTCCCAAGCTTCATTTTGCATGGCATGACAAGTGGCAATTTCCACTTATTGCACTTTAGTCCCTCAATTTCTCGGTAATTGCACATCAGCCCCTATCAATCTTTTCAATTCATTTCAATCCTAAATAAGTTCAAACATCTTGGAATATAACTCAACACTCCAAAGTTTCCAATTACATACTCTCGGATTAAAATAATATCATCTTTATTATCTCGGGCCTTACATTTCTCCCCCCTCTTAGATCTGAGTTCATCCTCGAACTCCTAAACAATCACTTCGGAGATATCAGAAGAAATGCATAATAGAGTTAAATCAAAACTCAAATATCTGATTCTAGTCTGGAATAAGAATTCACTAATTATAATGTCATGATACTTCTCCAATCCTTCTGACAGAATCAATCTTGCTAGGTTGGTTCTACAACATCCGTATAAACCACTCCATAGTTTATAATAATTCAATACAGCCAACTAGCATTAAATCTGTTGCTCTCGATCTAGGACATATTCAATCCTCGACCTCAAATACCAATCATCATCATCCGATGTTGGTTTAAGACATCTGTTCTTTCTGAACTATCTTCATCTTCCTTCGAATTTCTTCAAAGAATTAGAAATCTATAAATTCACTGTATACTGTCCTAACTGAAATTATCTCATTACCAAGCTGGTAGGCTGATAGGTATTGTCAGGCAGTGATAATAAGTCATATAAATTAGTGCTAACATCCAGCACTCTATAATTCTACCTAGATCTTCCAACCTCTGGATAACATATACCCTGACTGTCTGTCAATCTGGCGATAAATTTAAGGAACACCTCATGATATACTCTGTCACAAGTACAAGATCAATCAAATCACAATCTGATATAATCTACTGTGGCATTCTGATCTTTCTGACCACTTTTCTGACAACGATCTGTGTCATTTGGTCATGTTTGTACGTCATCTTGTACAAACTAATAGATTATAGATTGAACAATCTATCAATCATAATCATATCATATCACAATCTGGAGAAATGGCGGTAATTTCATTACAAAAGCCATAGAAATTCATTCCCATTTCTATTCAGAACTATACACTTCTGTAATAAGTCTTCTGATTTCTATCTTTCTGTCTTTTCTGTTAGCGATTTAGACATATCAGTACAATTTCTGCCAACATTTCAGTACAATTCTGTTATAACTGATCTCATCTGTCTATATCACAACTATCTGTTCGAATACAATACCTTCTCAATCATCAAACTGAACACTGAATTCATTACTGTAAGTTTCTGACACTATCTGTCCTTTCTGATTCGAACTATTTGATATAAACAATCAGTTAATAATATAAATAAAAGATATATACCTACCTGGTATTAGGCTCTGACTATCGATATCAATTCTGTTATTCAATTCTGAAACATTCTAGTATCATAAGATAATCAATCTCATACAAAATACAAAATCACATATCTGTTATTCTATTCTGATCATTACAATCAAGTTCTGAACATCCTGATCCCATTTCTGAACTGTTGTAACTCTCGAAATCAACTCTGATTCTGTTAGAACTGTATATAACTCTCCCTGGTTCACAATAATCTGTAGCATATGCGGATTCAAAAACAACAGTAATATCAACTCAGAGACGAAATATCAATATCCTACCACAAATCTAGTGAGTTCAGTGAACTCATAAAACAAGGATTTCTGATAAAATATCTTCATGTCAATCTAATCAACTGTTATATCTCATCTGCAAATAAAATATGCTCTCCAAAACAATATAAGATGTCTCAAATACTGATTTAGATTAATAACAATACTCAGCAGATATAAAGCAACAATCGAATAAAATACTCTGCCAAATCAGATAAAATACATTTCTGACAATTCTGACATTTCTGAACTTTCTGGTCTTTCTGATCTCGGTATCTTATCACCACTGATCGCAATCTCAACGGTATCAAAATCAATCTGTATACTAACTTCAGATAACGCATATTCTGAATACAATCTGTTTCAAGCAGTATTCTTATCTGAACAATTTCTGATATACAATAATCACAGTTCTCAGAGTATTCAATACAATCTTCAGATATTCGATTCATCATTCAGATGCTGCAAATATATCAAATATCTAGATACAACGGCATCAAATCATAACATCTCTGACAATACTGAACATACCAAAGAGTAACCTAAATCAGATGTAACTCCTGGTCAATATTCTTCTACTGATCTTTCAATTCGTTCTGTCTCATTCTGTACACTCAATATCATTCTGTACATATCTGATCTGAATTCAATTCTGAAATCTATCTTTCTGATATCAAGCAAATCTAAAATCTTATCTAGGCAAACATTAGCCACTCATATATCACTGGCAAATCTGCCAATGCTAGGCTCGATTCAGTAGGTCTACTGAATACATAGGGATGCAATCTGCTCCTTTCTGTATTAATCGAGTCATATACAATACGAATATCAAAGGAATTCTAAATCTAGAATCCTTATCATGGTATCTCACTGATTAGTCATCTCTGGTCTGACTCTTACCATTCTGGACACATTCTACAATATGTTGTACTTGTTCAGCATATACATATCAATAATGCGTTCAAATCAGAAACACAAGTACATCATAATCTATCTCTATTTCATTCTCATCTTACTGTAGTATATAATATATACAGAAATCTCGGATATCCACATTTCCTCAACAAGCAAGGACATCAATACTACAGTACATACAAACCCAACAGATACGGCATATTTCCATGCAACTCAGTCAAATATATTTTAACAAATGCATTAGTATATATCAATACATATGCAATAGAATCATAAAAATAGTACCTGTTGTGAATTATGGATCTGTGTTCTCAATTGGACTCTGTTCCCTACAATCTTCGGTAACGCTTCTGGGGACAGACTTTAGCAAAGTGCCCCGGCTGTTTACAAATATTGCATCTACCAAGCACTCCTTGGCATTTCTCTGTGGAATGCCTCCCTCCACAATTTCTGCAATATACTCCTGTATAGCTCGGGCTGGAACCACTGGAACTAGAGGAACCACTTCCTATTTTCTTGAACGGTTTCTTTTGAGCTTTCAATGGTTCTTTCTTTTTATCACTGCTGCTGCCAATCTCGACTCTAGAAGGCAGTCGCTGTGGATTCAGAGCTGGAAGATCATACGATGCTTCTTGTTGTCCTGTCAGAACTGTTTATGCTCTTTTGGCCCTATTCAAGGTATCAGCAAAACTACTTGATTGTTCACATTCACCAATGTACGTATTTCTGGATTCAATCCTTGAATGAACTGACTAGAAATAGCATCATCATTTCTAGCACAAGAGGGGCAAAACGTAACAAGGTGAAAAACTGTGCCAAGTACTCATCAATACTCATCTGATTCTGTCTTAGGTTTGTAAACTCTGCATTTCTGTCCTGTCTGTATGATGTAGGGAAGAATCTTTGATAAAATTCAAATCTAAAGGTCTTCCACAGAATCATTAAACTACGCGTTCTAAGTTTTCCTTAGTTACCATCCACCAACTCTTTGCAATATCCTGTAGCTGATTCCCAATTAGTGTAATTCTGCACTCATCTGTAAAGCCAAGGAATTCAAATAACATTTCTATATCTTCAAGCCAATTCTCACAATCTGCTGGCGTCTCAGTACCCTTTAAAATCGGTAGTTTGTACGACTGAAACTTCTTCATCTGTGTTTCTATCTGATTTTCTGATCTATCTAACTGAGTTTCTGGTATATCTGTCTGATCATACGAAGTACTACCCCTTTCTGGAATTCTCCGAGGCGGTATATCTGAATATCAAACAAATCAATATACAAACTATATAATCTGTCTCAGCCCTCCTCTGATCATATACCTCTGATTCAGACTCGGTTCTGATTCAATCTTGGTAATTACATGCTGTAATCAACTCAGATAACAAACAACATGTAATAGGGAAAGCAATAAATCATGCTAGCACAACAATGTAAGTCAACATTGAAATAAGTCTCATGCTAGCAATCACATGCAAGGAAAGAAACTTCAATCTACCCCGCTCATTCTTTCCTTATCTCAGTCTAACTCAGTCTAAAGGATCTATCAGTTCTGACTATCTCAATCTAAAGGATCTATCGCTCTGATAATCTAAGTCTAAAGGAACTATCAGCTCTGATACCACCGTTGTGGGGACCCGGACGCTGATCTTTCTTATTAATTATCTTTGGGATTTAATTATCAATTAAGATAAAACGGGGTCTAAAAATTTTTCTTTTTTAAAATAAAGTGCGGAAGGTAATGGCATCTACATAATATACACATCTGTATAAAACTACATTTCAGTATAAAGGTACAATAATGTACAACAGTCTTTTCAATTAATCTAAGGTTCAACTACTAAAGTTCAAGTAATAAAACCAAATCTATTCAAGTCCGGAATCACCACGCTAAACTCATCTTCTCTCATCATCTTCTCGACCCCGATCTTGCCCCACCTGTTGTCATGCACACATACAAAACAAGACAACAGCCGGATAGCTCCGGTGAGAATAAATCCCAGTATAAAACATGGTAAGCATGTATAGAAACAATCTAAACCATAAAACATGCTATCATGAACATATTCAAAAGTACTAGATTTCATAATCTATGAAATCAAATCAAATAAGCATGTAACTCAATTCAGATAAACATGCAATTCAAATCCAATCATATAAACATGCTATCATGACTGAAAGCAATAACATGGGTTTCATAGTCTATGAAACCACATTCATAAACGCATGCAGTTCTAGTCAAATCATGTCTAGACTCGACTCAACTATAACTCTAGGGATCCCGGGGTGAATAAGACGATCTGTCACCTACTCTCCAATCGGGGTGACGGTACGTCTTATTCCTAGACTTCGGTCTGATCTGTATCGAATAATCTACAATAGTGTTAGAGTAGGTGCCCGTCGAGCCAAGTGTTGGCCGAGTGTTCACAATGAAACTCTATGAATAAGCAATCTTTATTTTAATAATATTTGAAATTATTATTTTGGCAAATCTTTATCTGTATACCCATGCTAGCTGCATAGATAAAGCCCTTGAATATACAAATAGTAGAAAGAATATGAGATGCTCATATGATGAGTATCATGAAACTCATATTTGTAATACTGTATATTCTAAACGGTTCCTAGTCGATTCAGCCGCCACTAAGAAGGATATAGGCCGCTCGAGTTAGAGACTAGTATCTGCGATGTGGGTACCATGTTTCATTGGTAGGGGACATTGTGATGTCCGAACATGCAGATAGGTGCTCCTTGTAGAGTGCACTGAACAACCCTCCATAAAAGGACTTTCCAAGTGGTTCTCACTTATCGAGTGGAAAAGTCCTGGTTTATGGTTGTACAGAATTAGTCCTTATGACCCGGGACAACATTGACTCTATGTGCTAGAATTACACTTTGACTTGTTTACCGACTCTCATGGGTCATCAGGTGGCAAGGTTGGGTGTTCTGT